>NW_003315164.1:0-11535 GCF_000151505.1 Trichophyton verrucosum HKI 0517 | reverse complement strand
AAGTAAAAAGTAAAAAAATAAAAAAATAAAAAAAAAAAAAAATCTCAATATTAACAAAACCCGTCGCTTGACTCAGAAACCACGGCTTATTTATCCGTGGGGAAAAAATGTTGATGCGCCAAACAAATGCAGATATTTGACATGAACATGTAGCAGAGGATGATGACCGTACAATAATGCATGGAAAAATGTAAAGGGTGACGTGAACAGAAGAGCAAATCAACCGGCTATGAATGAAACGGTAACGATGGCCCGTAACTCCTTCTCCGATGTTGTAGTTTAGTGTCTAAAGCACTGTTGTAAGCTGGTTTTGTTTCGATGTATCAGGGAACTCTGTGTATTTATGAAATATAGTGCGTGGCCAGGATAAAACATGAGCGGCATAAACCAAAGGATAAAAAAAAAATTAACTGTCGAAAACCCGATGTTTGTAGCTTGTGGTGTGGTTCGGAATGTATCATGGTAAGAATTCTAGTAGTTGTGTATTTGGTCTTGCTCTCCGAATGGTGTTCATGGGGAGCGATGGTGAATGCCTAGGCCGGTCCAGTCTGGCACCTGGGGCGTACTGCCGCTTCTTATCCGGGTTCTTGCTCCTCCCTGACGAAGTTGTTCCGCCGCTCGTTGTTGCGGCGGAGTAGCGAAGCCCTGCCGCATCATGTCAGCGAGCTGCTGCGGATCGCTAGCCGTTGGCATGAAGTTGTGGTCAGGATAAGGTGCAGCCCGTGGTTGTGCTTGCGCCTGTGCCTGTGCCTGTGCCTGTGCCTGTGCCTGTGCCTGTGCCTCTACTTGTGCCTGTACTTGCGCCTGGCGTATCAGTTGCTCTCCTCTCAGCGCTCTTTCGGCTCGCTGCCTGGCTGCCTCGACGTTGACGGGTTCAAATTCGCCGAAGCGGATGTGGGGTGGTGTATATTGCACAGGATTGAATTCAACTACACCGCTAATGCCGTCGCCTCTATCAACCATAAAGCCTGGCCCCGTAGTAACATTTGATAATGGTAAAAACTGGCTTTCGTCTAATGTTGGCGTTGTGGTGGCTGAATCGATTGCACATTCACTAGCTGGGTATCTAATTCGGGTGTCTATTCTGGGAACGACTGCAGTCCTGTTAGAATGGGAGAAGGAGGCTGCGCGAGGCGCCGATGCAGACGGCGGGCTAGGTGTGAATCTGCCAGGATCTGCTTGAAGTGATTGGTGTGATAGTCCAGAGTGTTCCCGAGACATCGGCTGAGATGAGTAGCCATGGGGAAGACTGTTTCTGGAACCGACGGCTCGCAGTGGCGGTGGTGTAAATGCTGAGGGTCGTCGTGGTGGCATTTGAGTGATTTCGATGTTCGGCTCATATGGTATCGGCAAGGGATTTGGTCCCATATAGGGAGGACCAACATTGGAGTCGCTGAAATGCTGCTGGTTTGATATTGGAGGCCGCTGAGAATCCTGTTCAATCCCGAAGGGAGAGTTCGGGGTCGTTGGTGAGCCTCGGTCAGATGCAGAGATACGACGAGGGTATGGCAGGCCAGGGTCACTGTGAGTTGACAGAGAAAGGTTCATCTCGGCACCTCCCATCAGGGAAGCTGATAGGCGTTTTATCTCCTCTACATCTGGTAACGGAGGGCTATCCGTGTGCATTGGACGCTGCGTTAGATTTGAACGCTGCTGCCGCGATGGTGGCTTCGTTCCGGCATGCGTCGCACCCCCAACAACGGCAGCATAGGAAGGTCCGTGGTTGCTCTTGTTGCTGGATCCGGGCTTGGTTGGCACCGGTCCAGTGCTTGTACCACTGTTCTTTGAGGATGAAGCTGAGCTATGTTGCTGTGCCAATGGGGCCACCGGTTTACCCGCAGATCCAGCATCAGAAGGCTTCCTTTGGCTGGGGCTGCCCTGGACCAGGATGGAACTGTTCCGTCGAGAGCCGTCTGAAACAGAGACAGTAGGAGTAGCTGGTCTAGATTCCCCAAGGTTCTTCCGCTGCTCTCTCAACCGTCTCAGGGGCTCCTTGAAAGCTGACAGGAAACTGCCTCGCTTCTTCCCAGGAGTGCTGGGCCGCTCTTCCTGGGGGAACTTTCGGCGTTGGGACTTCAGTGCTATTGGACAGAGATGGGGACATGTCGGGGGCAGTAGCCTCGTTCTCGTTGCCGCCATTTTGAGCCGCATTCTCGGTACCGACATTGGTGTTTCCATGGAGAACCGAGTGGGGTTGAACGCTACCCTGCGGAGAGACTATCTCCTGTGGAGAGTCAGTGCATTCAGCTCCCACGTCCCGTTCCCAAGTGGACCTGGTAGATGTGCTGGCTATAGAGTCAGAGAACGACGACATGCTGTTTGTATGATCGAATATTGATCTCTGGTGGCGGAACCATTCCTGGGATGAGCCAGGTGACCGGTGTCTGATCTCCTCTTCGATGTCAAGCAGCATCTTTTTCAAGCATTCGTGGTGAAGTTCCAGATTGACCTCTGATTTGTCTAGCCTAGCCCGGTAATGGCGCATGAGACGTTTTGCATGAGTCTGATACTCACGGTAGTCCCTGACAAGGCCTGCATTCTTGATTGCTCTGATCTGAGTGGTAGCATTCTTGTAAGAGAGACAGAATAGGCTTGTAGCAATGCCCAACCAGTACCAGAAATGCTTTGCACCTTCGACAATAAGTTCATCGCGGCAGAAGCCCTGGACGACTGAATGAATCTTAAGCACATCGATTTCTGTTCGTGGTCGGCCCATTATCGCATCCTGACTGGAGGCGCTTTGCGAGTGTGTTGTAGAACGGCGTTCGATACCCCTTCTGTCGACTTCACTAGTAGGCGTAGCGGAGACTTCGCTGTAAGCATCAAAGGAGCGCTCAATCAGGCCGTACTTGATGAGGATGGCAAACGTGTTATCGATGTGCCTCTCGGTACTACCATATCTTTCCAGGGTCCGGATTTCAACTTTGTACTCTGCTAAAGCCTTGCGGCCGAGATGGATCATGCCAACAGGCACGTTGTGTCCGAAGAAGGATAGGATATAGATTAGCTGCAAGGCTTCGGTGTACTGGTTGGAATTGAGATCTGTCATTATCTCCCTGTATGGCTCGGCCAGGCGGCTGTCAGTCAAGTGAGAGCCGGGTTGGTAGGTTTCTAGTGGTTTCCCACTGGCGTTAAGACGATGACCGAGGGCATGAATGGCGAGTGGCAGACACTCGTAGTACCTGACCAGCTCCCTGGCCTTCTGGGTCTGCCTCGTGTTTGGTTTTGAGATTCCCAGCTCAGTGAAGAGTAGCTGGCATGCGGCCTCTACGGCGAGAGGCTGGACAGCAAGGCCATATGGTTCAAAAAGGCGCTGTTTCTGACGAAGAGTGCGGTCGACGGACGTGTAGATGATGCTAGTATTCGGCTTGAAGGGGAGGAAGTTTTTGAATTCGTTTAGGTCATCTTCGTCCTCAAAGGCGAGGCCGTCGAAGATGAGCAGCCAGTTGTCTCTGCTTTCTAGCCACCGTTTGACATTTGCGGTGTATTTATGGGCCATCAGCCATCTTGGGTCTCGGTCTTCGCGGTCTTCCAAGAGGATGGAGGCAGCAACGGCGATTTCCCATATTCCGTTGAGACGAGACTCCTTGGACTTGCCATCGATCCAGAAAATGCCGCCGGGGTATAATTTATCATGGTCGTACATGTACTGTCTGGCTAGATGGGACTTTCCAGAGCCTGGGCTTCCATGGATAAGAACAGTGGCAGGCCCCAGGACCCGCTTCCTTTCATCCGATAGTACTCTCCGCAACCGATCCATCTCTTCTTGCATCCCAAAAAACACAGAATTGGGATGAAAGCCGGGCGGACTTACAGTCACCAGGGAATCATCATTATTGCCTAGCAACAGGGGCCGGTTGACATGGCGGAGAGCTTCAGGGTTGGTGAATATGGGGTCATGCGGCCCCGGTAGAGAGATGCGAGAGAGGTCTATTATTATGATTGCACACACAATGTCAGCATAAACTGGTGCATGTATATAAAGTTTGTCACTAGAAAAGGGCAGCAAGACAGCTTACCTAGAGGGTCCTGTGTATCTGCGGAAAGGTCAAAGGCACTGCCAGCGTTGAGTTGCTGAACCTGGAGCCCGGCCTGCATGGCGAGGAGGTACTCCTGCTTCGCTTGCTGCCAACGAGCAACGATGGTAGGGCCGGCAGTAGATGAGTACCGCCGTATGGCCTCTGTGACGGTGTCGTAGCCCGGGGAGTTCTTGTCAGCAAAGCGGCACATGGCACCATGGTCAGCCTCGATGCCCATACGCTCGACGCCGTCCCAGACGGGTGCGGCGGAGGACTCCTCGACGATGAAGGCTCGGGTGCTGCCTATGTCCATGGGCTTGGACTCGTGGAAGAAGTAGATGTGGAAGCGGTCCATGATCTGGACGAAGTCGCGGTTGATGACCTGGAGGTGCTCGTTGTCGCTCTGCAGGACCTGGACGAGCTGGGGAGAGGTGGAGAGCAGCCGTTTTGGTATGACGGTGTTGATGAAGGACTGCGCCGTGCTGGCGACTTTGGCAATGCTGGATCCGTTGTGCGGCGTCCCCAGGAAGATGATGCCGAACGTTGATACGAAGATGGACCGCAGATGCTGGGTATGCTGGTGGCTGATTCTGGTGTAGCAGCAGAGAGCCTTCTTCACCACCAGGCCGCCCAGGGAGTGGCAGACGAAGACGATGGGCCGTTCGGTCGATTCGGTGCCCTGTCAATACCATGTTAGCCTTGGAGTCTGTATATAAATATAAGTAGGGTAGTTGTTGCATAGCAGGCCCAGCACATACACTCCGCAGCGCACACAGGCTGGTGATGAGATGCTCCGCATGGTTGTGCAGCTTGTCCTTCGACGTCCCTCCACTGAAGGAAGCGACATTTGCATCGTAGCCGTAGGTGAGGATCCTGACCTCGAGGCCGCGCAGGGCGCCTGGCAGCAGGTCGGAGGGCCAGAAGACTTCGGGGGGCTTTTTGGTGGCCCAGGTATGGTACGCCGAGCCGTTGAGGCCGTGGACAAAGACGATACTGACCCGTCAGCAGGGTGAATACGCAGACGACAGACAGAGACAGAGACGGAGACAGAGACAGGGACTTACTCGACGGCCGGGCTGGATGTCTGGTAGAGCTGTGTGAGGCCGAACTGCTTGACCTCGACGCCGCGCTTGGTGACTGCGGTCGTCATTCTGCGGCGGACGGCAAGCTGTTCTCTAGAGACGAGACGTCAAGCCCATGAGCGAGATCAGAAGAAGCAGAAGAAGAAGAAGAAGAAGAAGCAGAACCAGAAGCAGAAGTAGAAGAAGTAGAAGAAGTAGAAGTAGAGGAAGAAGAGATATCGAGGCCAGGGGTGTGATGTATTATATTAATATGCCATATGATAGCCGGCGGCGCCCTTGCAGCAGCCTGACACACCCACCGCGCCGTCGATGATCGGTGATGCAACCGCAGTCTTGTGAGCACGCAGCAGAAGAGAAACAGAGGCAGAGACAGCGCCAGCAGGCAGAGACAGAGAGGCAGAGGAGGCACCCAGGGCGCAGGAGGGAGGGCTCAGCGGTTCTGCGAGCCCTGGAGGGTCAGCTGCGAGTTGCGCTCCGTAACTGACATCACCGTCCTGCAGACCTTCTTCTCCAGCAACTATGCAAGTTAGTTATCAACTGGCCAGTTAGCTAACTAATGACGGCGCTTTTATACCGATAGGACAATGGGCCACCGTTCTCTCGACGCTCTTCCGGCGTCTTCTCGCGCTGCCGCCGGCCTGCAAGGGGGCGGGGGATTTCCAGCCTCGTTCCTCCTTGGTCGTTTGCGCATCCCCGGCTCGCGATTGGGGACTCGACCAGGCAGACCAAAATAACTAGTGCTCCCGGGCGCGATTGGCGGGCGTTTGGCCAGCCTTGGATGCTCGCGGACGGGCAGGCTGGAGGCTCGTCTTTGCAATGCGGGTTGGCTGGTGGACTCTGCAGCCCTATGCTGCCCATGCCGTGTGCCTGGCCCTCCCTCCCTCCCCCGGCAGCGGCCAGGGGAAGCCTTCCTGGTGGCCGGCGGAGACCTCTTTGGGCTCCCAGGCGAGCGGTGCGGCTGGGGTGATGGAGGGCATGGCCTCGATCGAGTCAACGGATTACTCGCTATCTATCTGTTGCGTATAACTACGGCATTGTTTGCCTGGCGTTGCTTTTGACTGCCCCCATGGGTCGATCCGCCTCCCCGAACCACGAGCCAGACATGAGAGTGGACGATGGGACTTGACTCTTTCCAGTCTCCGAGAAACAATTCGACGCTGTTGGCGCTCGCATTCTCCCGGCATACGGAGTGCAGATGCAGATGCGGTTTCGACGGGGAGGGAGGGAACAGAACCGCCTGCATCACACAGGAGTCTACGGACCACCCAGTATGGACAGCAAGGCCGTCTGTGAAACATGGGCGGCTGTATCATGCAGTGCCGGCGTCAGCTCGTGATCTTGGTGGGTGCGGAGAGGGCAGAGATCTCAATATCAACGACGGCTCAGGTCATGTCTCGTATAGAAATGCTGCCTCTATGCACTTCCCCAACTACGGCGTCGAGGTCGAGTGGACAGCAACCATCGAGGGTATTGTCTCATGCTCGATGCCATCATACGAACAAGGCCGCCTTGTCAAAGCAAACTCGACGGCCTACCAGTCAGCTAGTCAACTAGTTTTAACTACGCGAGTCAGAGGGCTGAGCAGGATGCCCTCGACGGATATAGACCATGCACTCGAATCAATCGACCGAGGGCAGGGACAGCTAGTTTCGAGCAAACATCGGGAAGCCCCAAGTCGGTTTTTATCAGAATACGAAGAGTCGCTAAAGGGAGGCTCAGGAAACGTTGGTGCCTGCATGTCCAACCAAGGCTGGTGCTTTTGATACACGCTGCCGTCTATTTGACTGATGGTAGTAGCACACATATTCAAACGCCTGCCTTCTCCTTTGCCGAAGACAACTGCCTTGCATCCATCGAAAGCCCACTGCGAATCACCCGTAGCCTGCACATTCTGCCTCCCATGTGCCTGATGTTCACTTCTAATATACATCACATGGCCCATCCGGCCCCAGATGGTGATGGAATCCGACCCAGCCCATCCGTGACAAGAGGTACATACATCCTACAGTTACATAACTAACTAGCGCAAGTAGCAATGTAGCATGTAGCATGTAGGCAGCCCTCGCTGTACAAAGATTCATAAGCAGTCGTCGTAATTCAGCCGTCACCATCGTCATCGTCATCGTCAGGTCAGGTCAGCGGTGCATAGCCAGTCAAACTTTTTTTTTTTTTTTTTTTAAATTTCGAATCACCGTCCCTTAAACGAAGGCTTCCGCTTCTCGGCAAACGCCTTCAGAGCCTCAAACCGATCTTCTGTCTCCACGACACCAAGATACGCCTCGTTCTCTGCCTCTGCGCCTCTTTCGAACCCGTCAACCGCCTTCAGAGCCTGGCCAAGCGCAATCGGTCCGCCTTCACAAATCTCCTGCGCCAGCCTGATGCTTTCGCGTAGAACCTTCTCCCGTGCTTCTCCCGGCTTCCCTGCCTCCTCGGGCGTCACCTCCACCAGCCTGTTGCAGAGGCCGAGGAAGTAGGCTTCAGGACCGCTGACCCGCCGTCCCGTCAGGATCATGTCCAGCGCGCGGTTCTTCCCGATAAGCCGTGGCAGCCTATACGTGCCTCCTGCGCCGGGAATGATGGCAAGGCGAGTCTCGGGCAGTCCCACAACACTGGTGCTTCCAAAGACTCGCAGCTTGGTGCACAGTGCCAGCTCCAGTCCGCCTCCCAGCGCCATTGAAGAGATGGCTGAGATGGTTGGGATCGGAAGCTCGTCCAGGTTGGCGAACGTCTGCCGCAGCTGAGCCAGAAACGCCTCGGTACTATCCCGTCGTCAAGTCAGCGGCTCTAGTTCTCGGAAGATTAAGTGGTATTATAGAGTAAATCATAGAGTAAACGAAGCTATAACTCACTCTTGCTTGGTGAAGGTGGCTCGCTCTTTCAGGTCTGCTCCGGCGCAGAACGAGGCATCGACGTTGCTCGCCACGACCAGCGCTCTCGTCGGCCCCTTGCCCTGCTCCGCCTTGATGTCGTCCAGGTGCTTGCCCAGGCTGTTCAGCAGCTGCCGGGAGATCGCATTGCGCGCCTTGGGCCGGTTCAGCAGCAGGACTCTGATATGGCCGGCGCCTGGGGCTGGAATCTGCTGCACATTGATCACTTCGCCGCTCGCGCTGGTGCCGAGCGTAGCATTTCGGCGGATCTGGACGACGGGGAACTGGCGGAGGCTGGTCGGCCGGAACACTCGAGCAGCAGCCATTGTGTGTTGACGCTACAGTCGGCAAATGGATGGCAAATGCTACTGGAGAGAGAGAGAGAGAGAGGCTGATGCGGGTGTTGATGGAGTGACGTTGGTGTTGTATTCTTCGGGTGTTTGTATTTATGTTCAATTTTAATTTTTATTTTTTTATTACTTTCGGCCGCTTGGCCCGACGCCGAAGACTAGTTAAGTGTTATTCGAAGTGTTATCGGTATTATTTGCCTGGGTTTGGCATGGATGTTGATAACTAATACTGCATTGATATTGATACGTGAATGAAGTCTACTCTTCGTCGTGGTGGTAGTTATACAGCATCTCGTGCTGGATATAAGCATCAACCTCTTCATCCGACGGCCACGGAGCCATGGCCTCAGTCCCGTTCACGAGGCGGCGAGCCTCCTGGGTGAGAGGGTGAGTTTGCCAACAGACTTGCGGACGGCCGTCTCTGTCATCATCTCTCGAGCCCGCCAGGTCGTTTTCAAGAAAAGCCCTGCAGGCAACCACCGCCCGGCGAAGCATCCTGCGACCCCCACGTCGCTCGTTGGTCACCCGCTTGAGCTCATGAGCTTCCGCCTGGAGAACACGGAGAATAGCCACGATGGTTTGTCGGTCTCTGCCACGCCCGAATACCCGGATAAGCGAGTGGAGAATGGAGGGAGATGGCATTACCACTCCGTTCGAGGGCGTGGCATCGTCAACTGACGAGGCGCTGGTAGGTTGCTGTCTCCGGTACAGTGGGAGATATCGGTTAATTTGGCATCTTAGCAGTGAGAGGCCATGCTCTGCCATTTCATCAGGAGTTTGTGTTGTCAAAGGCCGGTCCAGCGTTGCATGGGAGGGCCCTAAAGATTGGATATGAGACATTGCTCTTGCCCCTGCCTTGACGGCATTGGGGTGGAGATGGAGGGTTTGCAGCAGACCTGCGAATCCATTACACATGAGCTGGATACACCTTAGGTCTAGCGCTATGGAGTTGGCCTTCATGTATTCAGCCAGTCTTAGTGTCTCTTCCCAAACAAAGACTCGGTTCACTCCTGGAGCGAGTCCGAGCCTGTGAAAATGGTGAAACGGTCGACTGCCGATAGCCACAGCCTTGAGAAGGTTATGCCAGGCAGACATGTATCGGGGTCTCCGTTGCTCCATGAGAAAAACAGCGTGAGCAAGGGCACGGCCTTGGTTGGGTTCCAAGTCCGAATATCGTGGCAAGATAATCGGGAACATGGCATTCAGAGCTTCTATCCGGTCTACAATCCGATTCACGGTACTGTGTGAAGCACACCTGCATAGGAACCGGATGACAGCAGAAAAGGTGGCATCATGGATGGAGCTCAGCGCCTCCAGCCTTTCTTTGCCTTGCTGGGAGGAAGGGCTAAACAATGCATAAATCTGGCCCTTACTAAGGCTACTGTGATTGATATAATCCAGTCCCTGCTTTAAGGAGGAAGTATGTCGAAGGATCAAGACAAGCACTTTATCTGGTAGCGGAAAATCCTGTGAAAACGTCTGTTGTAAAAACTCAGGTAGACTCGGTGGCTCGGAAGGTACATATATGAGATCGCGCGGCGACGTTGGCTCGGGATGCACCTCTTTACCGCCATCAGATGGAGTAAAGGTAGAAGCTTGAGATCCAAACTGCTCCAGTCGATTGATTTGCCCGCGGGTTCTCTCGGACGCGATGAGTTTTTCCACGATTTCATGGATGATCTGTTCGGTGAGACGGACATTCTGCTGCTGAGAAGAGACGTAGCATGCCCATGCTTCTCGGAGAGTTCTAGTTGCACGAATACGGGCAGCCCAGACAAGTGGTTCTGAGGGAGATTGGTTCTCTTCTGAAAACTGCCAGCTGGGATCTGGAAGCCTGGTTCTCTTTTGAATTGTCGGTGTTCCATCTGTATCCCAGCCGGCTACAACAGACGCCGCTCTATCCCATTCATCAAAACGATAGCCGGCCTGCTGCATGTGGGCCATAGACTCCATTGCCTTGCTTTTGCTTCCCTCAGTCTTTTCAGCGTCGATTCCGAGCCTGTCTTCCTTCCACGGAGGCCAAGAGACTGCCTTGAAGCTATCCCACTGTCTTTCTGCTTTCGTCATTTTGGAGGCAAGTAAAATCTGCGTAATTGCCTGATAACTCGCTTTGTTGACCGGGAGGGGTGGGTTGTAAGTTTCCATCTCTCGTAGTACGTGGAATACAGCCTTTTGCTGTAATTTAGCCGAATGATACGGTTCTACTCGGCACCACCCTGCCAAACGTTGGATAAATTTGTTGTAAAGCTCTGTTACTCGGCGCGCCTTTTTAGGGCCCAGTTTATCCAGGTCCTTCATTGATGTTAGATGAGCAAACGAGGATGTAAACATTTCCGCTATGTTGACCAGAGCCCTGGGAGCAACATTGCGTGCCAAGTTGGTTAATCGAACAAGGATGGTCATCGCCAGAGCAGAGTCTCCTTTAATATTGCGCGCTGGTATAGGTTCTGAGTCTTTGGATGTGGGTGGGAGATCATCTTGAACCATGGAATTCAACAGCCTTCGACACTGCTCTAAGAGGAGTTTGAAGCTAGGTTCGTCGATGTCAACCCGTCGCAAGAGGAACATAAGAACAAACACGGGTACCGCAGCTTCCTCTACCAACTTATGGTACCGCATGGCAGCCAGATATGCATCTGGTGTAGCCAGTACCCATGCCCAGGCCATCACATCGCCCGCAGAATACCCTCTCTTGGACAAATATGCTAATGCATCATCGTCAAACACCGTGAGAAGAGCATTATCTAAATGACTCCCTCTAGTCACATCTGTCCTCAACAATGGGTATATCTGATGCAGATATCTTGCAACCAGGAGCGAATATTCAATGCGTACAGAACGGGTTGCATTTAAGTTAGCTTCCAATTTTGAGATTATTTTCTCCTTTTCCGCAGATTTCTCAGCCAGACTTGATAGTAGACCTCCATGACCAGCTGAAGTATAAATCCCTGCCTGAATCCGGTGCAGAGCCAAAAGGAGAACTTTGGGGGACGACGGATAGACCTCAGACGGCTTCGTCTCCCCTATAAGGGTGGGAAGCTCAGGAGAAGGATAAACTGAGTGCGCAATCCCAGAGACACCAGGCTGATGTGCAGTACATAGCGTCTGGGTTAGGCTAGTCGGCTAAACGGCTTCTGGTCAGCAGAGTTATAGTAAAAATTANAAAAAAAAAAAAAAAAAAAAAAAAAAAAAAAAGCATATACCAGGAAACGTGGGA
>NW_003315163.1:0-24678 GCF_000151505.1 Trichophyton verrucosum HKI 0517 | reverse complement strand
TGTGTGTCTCTGTGTCTGTGGGAGAGACGATTAGTTGCCGAAACACCACGTGGAACAATGCAAGGGATCGTTATGGAATGCGGATGCGGATGCGGATGCCCACGCTCTCTCGCGGATGGGATGCCGCTGGCGGGAGAAATACGAACCGAGCTCACCAGTTAGTTAGCTGGCCCTGAAGAAGTGGAAATATTGAGCGACCAGCCAGACGTGAACGAGCTGTGAACTCCATCGCTGCTCAGCCGTCACAATCGAAGAGCAGGGGAAGAATTCCTCTCTGCGGTCTAGCCATTAACTAGTTATTTAACATCCGTGGCAGTAGGGCTGATATCGATGGCCAGCCTCTGCGCGCTGCAGAAAAGGCTCCGTTTCTCTCGTCTTGTCCGCCCGCCGGCCCAACCACAGACAACACCACAAGCCTCCCGTGCGAGACTAACCAACAAGCTGTCCACCCACTTTTGCTTCTTTTTCTCTCTTCTTCCTTTTTCTTTACCCTCCTCGGCGGAAGATACCCTCCTTGAGCTTTGCTGAAAACAATCTGCTCGTATTGAACGGAGATGTCTGGGACACCCTCCCCATGATTGCGTCGTCGTCTTTGGCCATAGAGCCTCCAGTCGGCTAGGTACTTGACTCAGCTACTTAGCTACTCCCACGAGATACAGCTTTCTTCATTACCCGTGAAGCCCACAGAAATAAGACGAGAAGTTTGTTTAGATATCCAATTATGGGGACAGAGCATCTCAGCTCGACGAGAGGTGCTTGGAAAAGAACGAGATATCTTCGAGGCTTCTGCATGGGTTTCCTCGGGTGCCTAGCACGAGAGGGAAAAGTGCCCCTTCCTTGGAGGAACGTCCTTGTCCTTCGCGTCAAGTAGCTTTCTCAGCTAGCTTGCCTTTAGCTCTCCCTCTCCCCTGTTTCGCCAAAAGCACTGCAGAGAAGTTTTGCTTGGTTTACAAAATGCTCCGTCGAGACGCCTGTGTTTCTTACGCTGCAGCAAAACGTGATTATCTCATGCATTCTATTCTTATCATACCGTCTTGCCTATATATATATCGATATATATATAAGAGGCGCCATGTTGCATCATTCTCCTTATATTCCCTTCTCTCTCTCTCGCAAGCCAGCTTCTCTAGGGCCGGAACCAAGCTCCGTCCAAAAAACTATATACCAGTGCCTGGTGCTCAACCTGGCCATTTGCCATTTACGAAAGACGGGCGTTGCTTTACTTCTTTCCGTTCTACTGAATTCACTGCAGGCCAGAGACCTTAACACACGCACACGCACACACACACATATATATACACGCAATTTAATCACGCAGCGCCTTCCCATTCCAGTGGCTTATTCCACCCTTCTTGGACGGCTATACTCACCACAACCGTTCCCCCAAAACCAGAATTTATTTCACCATGACTCGAGTGGCCGATGGAAGTGGGAGACGGGCCCTCCGGCCGGTCAGCATGGGACCCAGACCTCAACGGCCGATGAGCTTCACTTTTCCGGATTTCCCATTCAACCCAGAAAGCGATGTGTTCCCATACGCGGACCCGAACAAACGACTATCGTACTTCAAATACCCTGATGTAGATCCAGTACCTCCACTACCAACCCTCTCGGCATCCCGCAATGGCAGCCAAGATACTATTGTCCCTCCCCCGTACGAGAATGGCGATGCAGAAAAGGCAGAGCCTCCACCTGAAGCCCCTCCAAGCAAGATGAGCAGGCAGGAGATCGTCATCATCATGACAGCTTTATGTGTAAGACTCCCAAGAGAAAAGGATTAAGGAAAGTAGGTGCAAATTGGATTATTTCTAACTTAGCCTTGATGCATTGATATAGCTGGCCTTGTTTCTTGCTGCCCTCGATATGGTTAGTTTATCCATGGTTTCTCCCATCCATGAACTCAATAAGTTTTCTAATGCTCTCTCCAGACAATTATCTCTACCTCTCTTCCTACAATTTCAAAGGTGTTTAATGCCAATGAGAGCGGCTACACATGGATGGCCTCATCTTACCTTTTAGCCAACGCCTCATGCGTCCCTCTTTGGGGAAAGCTTAGTGACATCTGGGGTCGCAAAGTCCTCATCCTAGCGGCCAATGTCCTATTTCTTGTTGGAAGTTTACTCTGCGGAATTGCACCAGGACTGGCCATTTTCCTAGTCGGAAGAGGTATTCAGGGAATTGGAGGAGGTGGCTTGATCATTTTAGGACAAATCTGTGTTAGTGATCTGTTTAGCGCGAGGTATATGTTCCCCTGGCTCCGACAGTCACAAGCATAGATTTTTACTAACACGATGCAACTTATAGAGAGCGTCCTGTTTACTATGCTCTCTTCGGAGCTACATGGGCTGTTGCTGGGGCACTTGGACCAGTGATAGGTGGACTACTAACTCAAAATACTTCCTGGCGCTGGTGTTTCTATATCAACTGTAAGTGTTATAGTCACCAGATTACCCAAGTGATAAAAAGTGTATGGGCATATGCCTCTATTTGAACAATATACTAACACACCCACTTGGATTATTAGTACCTGTTGGCGGCATATGTTTCGTGATTCTCTTCTTTTTTCTGAAAATAGAGTCTCCAAAAACACCTCTCCTCGCCGGACTGCGTGTTATTGACTGGCTTGGAACCGTCACTATTGTTGGAGGAACAGTCATGTTACTCTTCGGCCTGGAGTTTGGTGGTGTCAGCTTCCCATGGAATTCTCCGACAACCATCGGACTAATTATCGGTGGTATTGTTATTTTGGGAATATTCGGCGTGGTTGAGAGGTATTACGCGAAATACCCAATCATGCCCCCTGCTGTTTTCGATGGTATAAACAACATCCTTATCTTGGGAGTTAACTGGGTCCATGCGTCTTTGTTCATCTCCGGTGCATACTTCCTCCCCATTTACTTCCAGATTGTGCTCGGTGTCGGCCCAACACTGAGTGGAGTCTATATCTTACCACAGGTAATGGGGCTCTCAGTTGTTGCCATGCTGACCGGGATGTTCATCCGAAACACGGGCAAATATGTCTGGATTATGCGTATCAGCATGTTGATAACGACTTTGGGATATGGTCTATTTTTGGATTTCCAGTCATACACGTCCTGGCCTCGACTTATTATATACCAGCTTATCTCCGGCATTGGTATTGGTCCCAACTTTCAGGCCCCTCTCATTGCCATCCAGAACAACATGCCGCCCGGAGATGTTTCTGGAGCCACCTCGACGTTTGGTTTCATGCGCCAGCTTGCTACATCGTCGTCCATTGTCCTTGGTAGTGTGGTGTACCAGAACATCATCAATGGCAAAGAAGCGTATCTTACTGAGGTTTTGGGCCCAGAATTGGCTCCTAAATTCCTTGGGAGCATTGCTGGAGCGAATATTGATTTAATCCATCAGCTGACTCAGTCTCAGAAGGATATCGTGCTGAATGAATATACCACTGCACTCAAGCGGGCTTGGTTGTTCTACACCGCTCTTAGTGCAATTGGGTGCATTTTCAGCTTCTTTGTCCGGGAAAAGGCTTTAAACCAGAATCATGAAGTGACCAAAACGGGACTCGAGGAGCAGGAGCGCGCTCGACTGGCGCGCATTGCTGCTGCCAAGAAACCTGAAGAGAGGCAGACAGAATGGCCTGGCAGTGAGTCAAGAAAGCCCCAGTAATGGGAGCAGAACCAGGCCATGCACTGTTTCCATGACACCCCTGATGACGTTGCTTTCTGCTTATTTGGTTTTAAATTGTAAATATGCATTTGTTGGCGGTACCTTTTTTTTGGGGTTTTTTTTTTTGACGTGTATAGACATTTTGCTACGGATATTCAGCATTTTCCATTCAGACAGCGATGATAATGTACCCTTCTGTTTATATTTTCATTTATATTTGTATATATATTAATATCCTCGACTCCTAGTTTCTGCGTCATTGTTGTGAATATACCTGACTTTGTTAGACCATATATCTAATGGTAATTCTACATCTGATCCCCCATATGTTCAAGAAAACCGTTAGTTATTATGTAATCAACAACTAAGTTAACTAGTTAGTTAGTAAGCTAAGTTCTTCACTAGAAACTCCCCTTTTTATTTAACCTGCCTGCCCCGACAATGATAATAAATTAGCAAAGTAACCAGGGGGTTACTGGATCTTATGTCTCTTTTGTTCTTGTCAATCTCAGGCCTCCCTGACTAGTTTGGCACAGCTGAAGATAAAATGGGACGTGCGGCGTCATGGATAGGCAGTCCCTCAGTCAAGGGCACAACTGAAGCAGTTCGTATGGCAATGCTAACTGCTGGTCTGGCTGGATTGCAGTATGTTACCCTGTTGAATCCTCTTCCACTGGTAATATCCCCATATTGCAGAGATTTACACTCCTCTAGAAAGTGGAGCTCTGTTAAATATCACCAATTCAATCTGTCCTTCGTACACTGGCTGACCCCTCTGTTTTTACACCTCGGTCGCTTTCTAGGTTTACGTGGAGCATTAAGATGACATGTAATTTAAGCCCTTTGTTCACTATTTCCAAATCACTCTAACTATTGGCTGAATTGTTTGGGAGGGCAGATTTCACTCCATATCTTTTAAAGCTCGGAGTCGCGAGATCAAGTGTCTCTCTGGTATGGATGGCAAGTCCTTCATTAGGATTGATGCAACCATTAATTGGGGCGCTTTCAGACCATTCAAAATGCAAATGGGGACGACGGCGACCTTTCATTGTTTGGGGGTCAGCCGTTGCAAGTATATGCTTCCTTTTACTCGGTTGGTCGACAGAACTTGCTGGACTCTTTATCGCAGATGAGAAATCCGTTAAGCTCCCCAGCTGATTGGCACCCCATTACATATTCATACTGACTCATTTCTAGAAACACAACTTTATAATTGCTGTGGCTGTTTTCGGTATACTGGTAGTTGATTTTTCAGTTAATGCTGGCATGTGTTTACCACCCCTCCGTAACTCTTTGGTAACTTACCAGCTTCTAATTATTACTCAGTGTGTAACTGTTGCCGTAGCTTGATTATTGATACCTTGCCCATCCCACAGCAGCAGCTCGGCTTCGCTTGGGGTAAGTCCGTCCTCTCCCATAGTTCTCATGCCGTTTCTAATTATAAAAGCCAGCAGGATGATGGCTGCTGGTCACCTAACTGGCAATATCATCGGAGTAATTGAAACTCCAAGAATCTTTGGACCTTATTTGAGAGATACCCAGTTCAAGCAGATTATGGCAATGGCCTCGGCGCTGCTACTAGTTTCCACCCTCATAACTGCATATGCCGTAAGGGAGAGAGTGCTCATTACAGCTAGGTATGCTTCATATGGCAATGAACCTTCCTTTCTTGAAGCAAGTAACTGATGACCGTATTAATAGAGGCGGTACAAGTCAACTTACAGCAGCAAACATACTCTACCGCTTATTCCAAACATTTATTTCACTGCCACCTCGCATTAAAGCAATATGTTGGACTCAGTTTTGGGCATGGATTGGTAAGGTTTCTTCAAGTTAATCTTGGAAATATTCTGCTGTGTGCGCTAATTCAAATTGTAAGGGTGGTTTCCATTCCTGTTCCATTGCTCGATTTGGATTGGAGAAATTACATTGTATCAAGAGGCTTCTAAATCGGATATCCCAAGATCACAAGATGTACTGACCGACTTTAGCCGGTTGGGTAGCTTAGCCCTTTTGATTTTTTCTTTGGTGGCCTTGTTCGCATCCGTTCTGTTGCCTTTGGTTTGCTCCACGGAGAGTCTGAAAAGCTCTTTCAGCCCTACAATCACGTTTGCTATCGGACGAAATTTTAAGAGAATACACCTCTCGTATCCGGATCTTGGAACTGTTTGGATGATTTCACACATTGTATTCGCAGGTACAATGGTATTATCCCCGCTAACGGGATCAACTGGATTTGCAACGTTTTTAGTGGCACTTTGCGGCATTCCCTGGACGATTACATGTTGGGCGCCATTTGCATTCATTGGCGAAGAAGTTAATCGTCTTTGCATCCCAGTGATATCGAGGGACCCGACCGTTACCATGATAACATCAGCAACTTACTCTCGTCGGCAAGGTTCCTACAGCTCTTCACCCAGAGACCATGCTCCCTCAGATATAGAACTAGATGACGGCGTGTTGATGTTAAATCACGGCGAAGATGGCAGTGATAGTGAAGATCAGGGTGGTGAAGTGCCAAATGCCAATATGTCAACTGGGGAATTGGCTGGAATATATCTTGGGATCCTAAACGTATATACCACCCTTCCCCAGTTATTTAGCATGCTCATTAGCTGGGTAATCTTTAGAGCATTCGAGCCCAAACTCGAAGTCCCACGGGTGACGCAGGCTGCTTCAGTGAAAGACCAGTTTTCACCAAACACTATAGACGTAAATACTGGCAACCCCAACGCCTCCAGATTACGTTTATTCATAGGCGCATTAAGCGCCTTACTTGCGGCTGAATCCACGAGGAGGCTGAAGCAAGCCCGGTAGGGCATTTCAATTCTCTCCCAGTTATGCATTTAATATATATCTGCCTAATCAAGCGAACCGTGGACATGTACGATAGTCAGAAGTACAGACTATTTCTACAGACTACAAGCATATCAGGACGTTATAACTTGACAAAGGTATAATTATTTACCTAAGACTAGGCTCCTAGTTAGGTAGGCCGCCGTTTAACAAACTGCTCCAAATCCTCTCTGGTGGCAACTCCGAGAACAAATTTGCGACTAGCATCAGTAACTACTGCAAAATCCTGTCTTTGTGCCTCCTTACCAGGTTCAGCAGGATGTAACTTCCCGTCAAAGAACCTTTCTAGCTCTTCAAGAGGCGTATCCATAGTTATAACTTGGTAAACATGGCCTTTCCGCCGAAATTTCAGCATAGCCTTCTCAACTGGGTCGGATTCGGATACTACTCCCGATTTTAAGAGTGACTTAAGCCGCGGAATAGAGAGATAACCAAGAAGAGAGCGAGAATCTGATGATATCACAGTCAAGTGGGTGTAATCGCGCTCATATGCTGAAAGTAGTGCAGATGAAATGAGATCATGAGGAGATGTTGAGAGCGCAGCCGGTGGGTCCAAGTCTTCCACAGTAGCCTGCAATATTGTGGCTAGTATCAGCAACAAGTTGGGGTAGTAGAACATGGAAGTCTGTAAAGAGAATGTTGTTGCGAGCGAGGGTATAATATTGAAACCACCGAAATCAAGGGCGATACATACCCCTCTATATCTCTCGGACCATCCACTCGAGGAAGTATTAGAATAGGTATCAGTGGTAGGGGTCCTCTCGCGTTCGTACGCTTGGCTCGCAGAGACGTAGGAAGTCATAACTATTTGTCTAAAGCCAGCATACGCCAAGAAATATAGGCCAAATATCGGTAGCTGTATCTGAAGGAAGACCTGACGGTGCGAGAACCCAGAGCGGCCACAGAATGTTGTTTTTTTGATTCGCGTGTGAGCTTTGAGGGATTGACAATTTAACTACCTAGCGCGGCACAGCGGCTTTGGTGATGTTGAAATTGGCAGCAAGCAATATGCACGTGATCATCATTTTAGGTTAGGTAGATTAGTAAGTTTTTAAGGTTTAATGTTCCCGGGTTTAGGTAAAGCTTATTACTTATCCCCGAGCCACCTTGGGCTGTTGTGCACACTACGTCATCGCATTCGGGTGGTGTTGGAGGGATACATATTACTGCTTTCCGCCGCTTCCGGACAAGCAGGAATACAAAAAAGAACTACCACCTTACTCTTAGATTGGCCCGGATCTGTACGATATTGCCAGGCTAGCCTTACACAAGTTAAGGTAAATATTTCGATGAGTAGTATTGTTGGTATTGTTGGAGAAGAAAGGTTACGTCTGACTGCTTTTTGTGCATAGAGGCTGGAGTCAATCGCATCCGCTACCTCCCTCCGCATACGTGTTTTGATTGTCTATGCTCAGGGTGAGCTGAACCTCAACATGTCATCATAGCTTATTATGCTTATTACACGCAACTGTTAACCACAACATGGCTCAGTGCTAGCAGTCTAGTAATTGCCATACGATGTCTTCGACATTCCCAGATAGCTTGTTTAGTGGTGAAGCTTCTGTACAGGATCCCTATTCGAAATGCGGGGTATACCCTGGAGTAACTGGCTCTCTCAAAAGAACACCCTTTCCAGCATGGAGTGTTGCCGAGGATGTCAAAAGGAATACTAGGCCTTCCCAAGAAGTTGGTAGTATGGGCTCCAAAGGATCCGGCCCGGCCGGGAAAATCGAGCTGTACTCTGGAAAGTATTATGCGTCTTGTATAACAGGAGGCATACTTGCTTGTGTATGTGGAATGATATTGATACACCTTATGGTCCATGTTTGTCCACAGGCTATTAAACACCACGAACTACTGAGCCTTGTGTTATTTTCTCTCTTTAATCCTCTCTTTATATCTCTTATGAAGCATCAGCCCCCAATCACCATGATGAGTGCTTACGGAGAATGTATACTCTAGGGACTAACTCATGCAGCCGTGACCCCGCTAGATCTAGCAAAATGTCGGCTGCAGGTGGATCCAACAATGTATAAAGGCATTATCGATGCATGGGGCAAAATTGGCCGTGCCGAAGGTATTCGAGGGATTTTCACCGGATGGAGTCCAACTTTCTTTGGATACTCGGTATGTTGATTGACATGAAAGGACAAATTGTGTGGCAGCAGTTCCAAGCGCTAACCCAATGTTTTAGGCCCAGGGAGCGTTCAAATACGGAGGGTATGAATTTTTCAAGAAATACTACTCTGACCTACTGGGAGAGGACATTTCTAGCCGCTGGAGGACACCAGTCTATCTCGCCGCAAGTGCATCTGCAGAATTCATTGCTGATGTTGCTCTTTGTCCGTTCGAAGCGGTAAAGGTGCGAATGCAGACTACCATCCCCCCGTTTGCAAGAGGGACATTCACTGCCATTTCGCACGTTACCGCGAAAGAGGGCGTAGCTGGGTAAGACTTAGAATGCCAACAGCTCCCAAGAATATAATTCGACTAATGCGTCGAGTATAGTCTTTATAAAGGATTGTATCCACTCTGGGGTCGACAGATACCATACACCATGATGAAATTTGCCTCATTCGAGAAGGTTGTTGAGATGATATACAACTATCTCCCTGGCCAAAAATCAGACTATAATAAGGGAGCCCAGACAGCGGTGGCATTTGCTGGAGGATATGTGGCTGGCATTCTGTGCGCAGCCGTATCCCATCCCGCAGATGTGATGGTGAGCAAGCTCAATGCCAACCGTTTGCCTGGAGAAGGCTTTGGAGCCGCCATAGGACGCATATATAAGCAGATTGGCTTCGTCGGCCTGTGGAATGGCCTCCCCGTGAGGATTGTGATGGTCGGAACCCTGGTATGTACCTTCTCTGCTTGAAACAAGCACCAACTGGAGTTTGGATATTTGCTAACGCACTCTGTTCTCGACATCGACGCCAGACTGGCCTTCAATGGATGATGTAAGCTCTTCGTCTTCCCCCCCCCCCCCCCCCACTCCCTCGACCCCCCTGACATCCTGATGCTAACGGCGTTTCGCATGTAGATACGATTCGTTCAAGATCTTTATGGGCCTACCGACTACTGGTGGCCCGGCTCCCGCCAAGCAGAAGTCCTGAGGAAAAGCGGGAAATCAAATATATTGAGTTCCTGTTGCCTATAGCAGCTGGATATGTAAAACCCGTAGTTAACTACCCCTAACTAGTTAGGCAGTTAGTTAATTATTAATGTCACACAATGTCGTTAACTGCCAGCTTGATGCCGTCTCGGCTTTTTGCCTATCTACTGTAACTGACTAGCTAGCTAGTTACCTTCCAACTTGCTCCTTCAGGCTCGTCGTAGGCAGCTAACCAACTAGTTAGTTAACAGACAAAAATCCTTCCTCGCAGCGACCCTAGCCAGACCCTTAATTCCATGTCCCCGAGCCGCGCTTCCAAAGACCGTGGCTTCTGGACCCTTGGGGGCCCAGTTAATTTAATTATATTACATACGGAGCCATCATCAACATGTGGTTCTTTTCTGGAGCCCACTCGCAGCCATGGCTTCAAACAGCTGGGATCTGATCTGGCCAATCCGCGCTCTCGTAATTTAAAAGAAAAGGCAAAGTCAGCCCGCCCCAGTCGCTAACAAGTTAGTTAACTAGCAAGCATGCAAGTCATGGAACGACCCTACTCCCGAATACTCCGTACCAATTAACTACTTACGGGCAGTTTTCCCGCTCCCTTATCTCTCGCCCGCCCCCTTTGAGGGTCTGACACATGGGACGGAAACTACTTTGGACACCTTCCGGGACGAACGCTAGCCACCACGCGAACCGACGAGGCAGCTAACTAACTAACGAGTTAGCGGGCGGCTTATTTCATGTGTGATGGTCAGGGACCCGAACCATGACGACCACGGGTTCCGTTCCATTACTTGCATATGGGGCGAGCATCACAACGGGCTCGTAAGTAAGTAGTTATCTCAGCGCTGCAGAGCAGGCGGGCCTCTCTGTATCTCCAGGGTATATCCAGGGCATATCCTGGGCATATGCAACCCAGCCGAGTCTCATGTTTCCTTGGGGTGGCTTTCGACTCCCCACTACTACCACCAGCACCAGTAACACTACTCACTACCACCACCCATGCTGCTATAGGCGAAGGATGCAGTTACCCGTGTCCATAATTGAGTGTGTTATTCCTTGGATGGCCACCTTACGCTGGACCCAGGACCCGAGGGAAGCGGGTGAAATGGAATCCTCTGAGTTTGCTCTCTGCTCTTGACTAATTATAAATAATGCCGTATCATCTCCCCTTGACGGTTGAATGCACCCCCATTGTTGCAGGCTGATTATATCAATATCACTACATCATAGCCCCTTGGTACATTCCTTTCTACAGCCTCGACAATGCCGGTGGCGGAAGAAAACACTCCAGCTCTCCCTGACTACGTTCGGGACCCCGATGCCGTTCTCAAGGATGATATCTGCTGGCGGTATGGACGGGCACCGGATTACTCGAAAACGCGAAAAGAATACGAGGGAGGCATGTATCTATCATATACCTCCCCTTAGCTTTCTACTTGAACAATAACACCTAGTTATCTAACACACGCCGCGGTTCCATAGGGAAAAAAATGAACCACGAAGCTGGCAGCCTCCCCAACTTGGTCGAAAACCTTGTAAAGAACTGGGAAATAGAGGCATCTTTTAAACCGAATTTTGCTGATTGGCGTACTGTTGATCAAGAATGCTACACTTTCTCCGTGAATGGCGGGCCAGCTCAGTCTCCAAACCATATGCTCTCCGTGGGAACATACAATGCCATTATCCCTTCTAATGCATATTATGACCCAAAACACTCCGACTTCGCGAAGAGCCACAAGACTTTCAAAAGGATGATGCCAACATTTGCATGGGAAGTGTTGGAGGTATATAGCGGTCCACCTGTAGTGGTATTCAAGTGGCGGCATTGGGGAAGAATGACCAACGACTACTCTGCGGTCAATGAGTGAGTTGACCTTCAACTACCTACTGTTGTCTTATTGTTTCTTCTCAAATAATGTGAACTGGAAACTTACTATCTCTGCGAAAATGAAGCAAGGGAGAGAACGTGGTGGTTAAGGCACACAACGGTGCGATAGACATCGAGGGACTGGTTGTTGCAAAGGTGAATGATAACCTTCAGATCCAGTCAATCGAAGTATGGCAGGATCCTATGGCCATGTTCAGGCAGATTGACCCGAAAGGAGAAGCGCAACTCAAGCCTCAGACGGAGACGGAGTTATTGACGGATGAGTCCAGTAGCAAAGTGCAAGTGCCACAATGCCCCATTGCTCATTAACCGACACGGTATATATAACTCTTGACTCTGCTTAATGAGATGTGCCTTCTCAACTTCGACTTCCAAAGTGTGACAATACCCTCTCAAACAGGAACATTGAAAAATGCTTGTTAGATTGACTGGTGATAGGTGATGCAAAAGTCTAATAGTGACAAGGTTGCAAGCATACTATAATTGATTAAGACACATAGAAATAATTCCAGTTAATACTGGGGTTAGATAAATACAAATGATCTATGAACTGATATGTAACGTATTATTATAGGTCTATTCATCTTGAGTTGCCCATCCCCGCATGTGATTGCGCCTTCTCGTTACCTCCTTTGCCGTCAGAAAAATTTTCTTCTCCTCCATCCTGAGGATCTGACCCTTCTGCAGCGTTATACAGAGTTTCCAATTCAGCTTCATCAGGTCGAGGAGCAGACTCGACGTCCATTCTTCCACGTCGTTTGCCCCTAAAAGTCGCAAGGCTAGCGGAGCTAAAGCTCTCAAGATTAGGGTAGATACCCTTGTATTCCAATCCTTTCTCCCGTCGTTTAGATCGCCAAATGAAGAATCCCCATAAGGACGCAGCAATGGCGACCACGACTAGAGCAACTTCACCAGACTTATAATAGGCTTCCCAAGCAGCAATTTTAATCTTCTCCTTCTCTTTCTCCTCGGCAGTGGTGCTGTTCGGATGAGCACCTACAGACGTCGGAGCTCCTTTCAAGCCATCGATCCTGGAGTCCGCTGGATCCCCTCCGATGCTGGTGATATCAATTCCTAGGAAACGATCCAGCATATCACGAGAACGGCGGGGGAAGTCGAATGGGACCATATGGCTGGCATTGTAAAACTTGACATATGTCAAGTTTCTGGCCTGTTGGTATATGCCAGCTGCACTTCCCTCAAATTCCCAATTGTGACGTGGTGCCCAGACATCTGGAGAAAGTTCAAAGCCTGTAGCATTCAACCATGTCATGTTATGTATCAAGTCTTCTGTACCTATGTGGTTACAAATCAAATCCTTGTCACCACTAAACAGCACTATCGGCATTCCTCGTTCGAGTAGGCCTGGCAGAAGTTGGACGGATGGTACTGATTCGGTAGCCTGTAGATTTCTCCCCACACCAGGCGAACACTCGCGCCAGCCCGTGGTTTTGTCTTCGTTGATATTCAAAGCCTTTACCACATCTGGTCGGCGAAGGTACGAGGTAACGAGAGAGATATCAGGGGGCCAATTCATCCCGCAGGCGTCGGGGGTATCTTGGAGTCTGACATCATACATGTTAATGCATTTCCCGTCAACTTTTGTGGTGTCCAGAATTAATTCCAACACTCGCTCACACTCATCCACGTGGACTCCAAATTTGCCTACTTCCTTGAGTTTAGACATGCATTTTGATAATTGAGACTCTGCAGCCTTAGCCCCGTCAGAGTCCTTGTCCAGGACACCCTCTTTATACGAAAATGGCAAATAGGAACGGTATTGCTCAAGTGGGGAAATCCAGCCGTTCCCGATCAAAAGACCTTGCACATTCCAGGAAGTGCCGTTGACGGAAAGCTTTTCATTACGTCGGACGATTGCGTCGGCAATATAAGGGATGTATTGACCAGCATACGATTCACCGGCAATATAAATCTGAAGTATTTTTCATCAGTTCACAACTAAGAAACAGCATAGTCTTAGGGGGGAAAAAAGAAAGAAAGAAAGAAAAGAAAAGAAAGAAAGTCACATACATCATCCCTTTCATATTCGGGAAACACATTAAACCACCTTTCCAGAAAAGTGACAAATTGGTCGGCCATGGGTCCAAGTTCGCGGACATAGCTGTCTGTACTGACATAACTGAATCCAGTGCCTACAGGCTGATCCACGAATAAAAGGTTGGCAAACTCATCCCATGATCCATTGTTGTAAATCAGGGTATGGTCATCCTGAAGTCTGTAAGGGCCAATTTCCATCAAGGCGCCATCCATTGAGCTGCATCCAGGGCCGCCGTTTAGCCATATTACGGTTCTCTGGCGATTCGCTATATGGCGATTTTGATAGTGCCAAAAGAATAGGTTCCCCTTGTGCTCAGGATCGATCTCGATGTGTCTGGTACGTACAGAGAGACGAAAATATTAACAACACGCCAGGTCATATTGAAAGGGAAGCACGTATGAGAGATAATGTATACCCAGCATGCATCTTCAACAAAGGTCCCTCGGGCTGGCCTGGAAGAGACCGAACAAAGTAATCGGAAGCACATTTTGCTAGAACAGCCGCTGGATTCGAGAGTAACAGTAGTAGCCAGGCCCAGCATGCTCGCGTGCTACCGACCAGCGTCTGGTGAGATTGGCAACGCATCTTATGTATGGTAGGTCTTAGAGCCCCAAAGACGCATGATCGAGGCCCGGTAGATGTACAGCACCTGTATTGAGAGGAAGCAGACAGAATAGACAGGCTGAACGAAATCGCAGCCTGATGTTCATCAAGACGCTTCGTACGTCCAAGTGATGGAAGTCAAACGACGTTTCAATGTCCGAGGAGGATTATATAAGCAGCCCCTTTCCATGTCGCCGTCTCCCCTGAATCCGATCTTAGTAGCTACGACAAAAGCAGCATGGCGATCTGACTGCGTAGGCAGTTCCTATATACTCTATCGTTCCAATTTTACTCTGTACATTCCATAGCTGTAGTAAAGGCGTGTTAAAGCAGGTCTCCTATCGCCTTGTCTGCGTCTTGCTTAATGAGAGTTGCCATGCCCTACATTGTTTGGACCCGCCGGGTCAGTTAAGGAGTTAAGCCAGGGAGGGAGAGAAGAGCGTCTGCCTTCTTACATCTGGCATTATTGGCGCTCCATCGGGCCCTTTTACATAGCGAAAGGGCATTTCGATAGACTCGCGCTTGTCAATGCGGATCTCGGGGAAGTCAAGCCACAGGATCTGGCTCAACGGCACTGCGGGCAGGATTTTTTTCTGTTTCAGCTGGCTGGAAGAGGGGCAGGGGAGGTGATGTATTCCTAGAGCTGCTGGGTTATCATACCTTTGTCCTGGGTGACGATCCGTGTCACTCTCACAGCGGTGTCAGTAGTCATTTGCTTGGGTCCCAATCGGCGGGTAGCATAACCCTTTTTTCTCAACTCAGAGGTCCGGTCTCCATGTAATTTGGTTAGCCTGGCACGGCCTGATAATTGATCGATTCTAAAGAACTCTGTGCTCATTCGGGGAATAGTGGTTTTGAAGTTCCCGGGCCGGTGAGACAGAGGAGCAGTGATTTGGCATTCCTTCAAGGCCAGGGTCGCCATGTTCATTTACATACCTCGTGGCGGATGATCCCCTAAGTTGAAAGGCTTCTGGTCAGCAAGCAAATACGCCTGTGCAATCGGATACAGGTTTAATTTAATACATACCAAGGATGCCGCCAAACAGGAACACCTGGAAAGTTGTGCCATCAGCAGGCGACAGTTCGGCGACGGCGGCGGGATCCAGCAGACAGATAGCTGACTTCTTGTCCGCAAAAAGTTCCTCCACGCTCTGATGCTCGACGGCTAAATTGTTCTGCGACACCAGGTTCTGTGGCAGGCGCAGCGACTCCGGGACCGAAGTGAGCATGAACTTCGCCCCGGCTTTGTTCAGCTCTTCGGCAATGCACTTATATTCCAGCGCCGACCAGGGCCCCAGTTCTGGGTCAAGGTGCTCAACGACGAAGGTAGGGGGTATCAGCTCGGCCATGTCTTCCACAGGCGCCTTTTTAGAGCTTCCTGCTGCAATGATGAATATTCAGGCAACTCGTTAGTTAGTTACAGTGCGTGTGTGCACGTACGTGTCAATCCAGTCAATTCTTAAGAAGAAATCTCCAGCAGCCAATCTTCTAAGCAGATATCACAATTTGACCAGCTGCCGGCTATCCAGGGCCGTGAGTGTGAGTGTAACTAAGTAGTTTGTCCACCCATGATTCATTAACTAACTCGTTAGTTATCGATAACTGCCGCCAAGTTCGTTTCGTTGCTGGCCCGCATGGTGGGATGGAAGTCTAACCTAACTAACTTCTTTGACCGGCCACGGCAGCAGGTGATGTCAGGAAGAACAAGAACAACAACACCCAGAGACCAGAGCCCCAGAGCCCCAGACTGCTGCTGCTCTTCTGCTCCTCCTGCTGCTCACCACTGCGACCAGTACTTGAGTGAAGGCCCCTGCTAGCCAGTTATCTGAATCTCTACAAGGCCACCATCGCCGCCGCCTCTCCCACGCCCCGTCGCCCCTCTCCTGCGCCTAATACGCCAGCAGTCCCTGGGACCGACCTCCTCGCCCACAATGAACCCTCACCAGCAGAACAAGATAGATATCAACGTGAGCCACCGTTGGCTGCTACAGCTAACTACCTGTAGAAGGACCTGTGTTCCGTGGGTGCTATGCTAACTGATGTGGACTCCTCCTGTAGTCGTTGAGCCCTGACGAGCAGCGGCTCCTACGGATGTATGGCAAGATGCCTAACAAGAAAGATCTCCTGCAGAACAAGCTCAAGGTACGCCGTTCTGGATGTGTCCCCTTACTGTCCCTTCTATTCCCCGTCTTAACGTCTTTTAATTTTCCCATTTCCTGGCTTGCTGATCTTCACACAGGAAAGAAAATATTTTGACTCCGGGGATTATGCCCTGAGCAAAGCGGGAAAGGCCTCGGACGTCACTTCAATCGGCTCTCGTCACCCTGTGCCAGAGAACATTCCACACCTCACGGCATCGTCTCCGCCTCAGTCCACCGCTACCCCAAACCATTTTAACGGAAGCCATGGTGCCGCGCACTCTCACTCTGGCGGAGCAAATAATGGAATGCCCCCCGGCATGGCCCGTAGCCCTATAAAGGAAGGAAGTTTTCTACAACGACAGACCAGCATAGAAGACGCCAATAACGAGGAGGGACCAAACGATGATACAGCAGGGAAGCAGGGCTGCCCGGAGACTAGGGAATCCCAGGGCTCGAAACTATCAATGTCGGAGAGTAAGACAGAAGAGACGGAGGACCCCTTGTCGCATGAAATCCCTATTCGACGATAGCCTTGTACCTCTTCAGGCTTTTGATGTTATTTCATTGATTCCTGGCCGTGCAAGAAGCCAATGCGGTCAGGATGATACTCCTCTCGTCAGCTCATTGTTTCCAAATGTCTATTTCTATTTCATTTCCTCGCCCTTTCCGTTAGCATGCCCTTGATATGAACGAGGACATGTTTGATCAGTGTTATAGTTGGCATCCTCGGTTTCTCTGTTTCTCTCTCTCTCTCTTCTCTCTTCTCTCTCTCTGTGTGTGTGCGTGCCTGTCTATGTGTTTATTATTTATTATTTTATTCTTATTTTTGTTTATTTACTTTTATTTTATTTATTTTATAACGGCCTCATAGTTAACTAGGTAGTTAACTCACGATTAATTTGTGCATGACTGAACTGTTATTACTCACACAGATTGCCAGCTCCTTTTGTGTATCTTTTCTCTTTCTTCCTCGAAAGCCGACCAACTACCAGTGTCTTGTTCAGATTTGAAAATTCCCTTCATTTGCTTCTACAGCTGGAGTTATTAATAGTTTTTTATTAGCAATGGACTTGGATGAAAAGATCCTGGAACCACCAACCCTCTAGTTAACTAGTTAGTTGAGTAGCTACGGAGTAGTTAACTAACTAGTTATCAGTTAACTACCGTCCATGCCGCTGCGTCTCGCCTCCCCGACAAGACTAGTCAGTTAACTGGTTGACTAGTCACTGTGAGGCCCGAAAGCAATAGAGATAGTTCAACCGCCGTCATGCCGCCTCTCAGATCACAGGCGGAGCCGGTGCTTGGTGAACACTTGGGCAATCAGGCTACAATATAACTAGTTAGTTAATGGATGTAACTAACGCTAGTTTACTAGTTAACCAGGCGGTTCTCGAGTCTTGCACCCACCCACATAACTAAAGCATAACTAACTTGAATAAACACACAAAAATAACCACATCTGACCTAAAAAGCTAACAACTACCTAAGTTTAACTACAACCCGCACACAAACCTCTCGGCAAGTGCAAAAGCGGTCAACGCGCTGTCAACTTCTCGGACTCAACCAAGAGCAACCAGCCTGGCCGGACGACAGGGCTTCCAATCTTCTCTCCTTGCCTCGCTGCCTCTACCGTCTGCTCTGCGCCTTTCGCCGATAACTAAAGCTAACAGCACGTCTCATCCCTTTTACCGACCTAGCTTAACAGCCTGTTGCCTCCGTTTTCACTTCCTCCGCGCGTCGCCTACGCTCTACGAATGTCAGGGCAAGATGATTTGAATTGACAAGAAGAACCGGGAATCCTGATCACTCTCGCCAGCAGCGACTGGAAGCGAGCGTGGCCCGCGACGCTGGAGTAACATTAAGCTAGTTATTCGACCTAGTTGGTGTACTAGATCGCCTTGCTTCGATTGAACTACCTATCTGTCAATATCCAGCCCTCTAAACAAACCACTTGATATCCGGGACGCCACCTCCCTCGAACCACTAAGCTTTCCGCAACATACTGCCTGTCCATGTGTATCTTTAGAGTATTTTCGTCCGTCCTCTTTCTTTCTGCCGTGGTTCTCTCTATACCACTCGCTTTCGATGTAGGAGGAAGAACCTGCGGCCTGGCCTTCTCTCTCTCCCTCTCTGCGTTTTACTTCTTCCTCTCACTCCTCAAACTTACTACCCCAACGAGGTCGATCATCCGGAAAACTTGCATCTTCCTCATTAGCTCCACCCAATGGCTAATCGTTCCCGCGTTGTTAATATGGTCTCTTAATCGGTTTTCCATCGATTCGAACGGGTCTGGAAGCTGGGTGGAGCGGGCGTTTACAACCCTTAGAGCAAGGAATAGCTCGGTACGGCAATGGGTGTTTGGACAAGATGGCTTGCTGGAGGCTGCTATCCTTGGCTTCTGGGACAAACTGCTGGTTTGGTCTATGCCTGTATTCCAATTAGCGGAAGGCTTCTGCAGCCTGCTTGTTATTCAAGCTTCGGGACAAATTACTAGATATCTCGTGAATAAGAGTGGGAGGAGCGATAGCTGGATGGTATGTAGTGCTTGCCCCTTCGGAATATGGTCCCTCTTTCAATTGTCCCGACTAACACCCAACCTTCTCAGATCGGATTACTTGTCTTTTCAGCATCAATCATATCCAGCTCGCTGTACTTTCTCTGGCGTGTCTTTGGGCTCCCTGGAATCAGCAACGTCGACTCAACTCTGATAGGAGTGTCTATCACCTGTGCCGTCTTCCTTTGCGCGTGGGGCATAGGTAGTGGCCGAGGCAACCCTGTTGAGAGTTCTTTATTGTTTGCATACGTCGTGCTCTGTCTATACCAAATTTTTACCGATTATAAGCCTTCCGAATCAAGGGAAAAGCCAAACTCCACAGCCCAATCACTCGAGTTTCCTCCATTACCGCCTATCATTATGGCATCCTATACCACCCTGATGCATACCATTTCGGCTCTGCCTTCGATTATCCATACGTTCTTTAGTGTAGTAACGGCAGCCTTCAGCGCGATAACTCCATCTGTGCTGATCTCGCTCATCTACCGTCTTTTCGTCCTCTATGCATCAACCCGGATAATCCCTGCTGTACGAGAGTCGGGTGCTCGCGCACTGTCTCAGGAAGCATCTCTGGAAGACGCGGATGGTGCAGGCAAGTTTCTCGGGCTCCTCAGCTGGTTTTCACCATCAATCCTTATAGCGGTATACACCAGCCTGCTTATACAGCACTTTACATCGTTGTCGCGAATGGCAGACGAGGATTTAGAGTGGTGGAAGATACAACCCTTGGGAAGCGGGAATACGTGGAGATGGGTAAATTTAGCATGCACAATGGCACTTTATGTAGTTGAGTTATGGCTTGGAAGGCAGAATGATATTGATGGGGGATTAACACACCACTGGAAAAATGATTAAATATATAAAAGAATTCAAGAATAAATTTAGTTATTATTAAATTTAATTTTAAAATATTTTTATATTACTAGCTTCTTTAGAATAGAATTCCAATTATTATTTGCGTTGTTTGGATTAGTTTAGAACAGCAGGCTTATAGAATAGAGTCAGGCTAAGGTGAGGAAGTGCAGTCCTTCTGCGGGAGATTAAATTTCAAAGAGTCCTAGATAGTCCTTGCGTATCTAAGGACTATGAGGCTTGGGCTTATAATTAATATAGAATAAGAGGTGGCAGAGCTTTAAAAGTAGCTATCGATATGATAAAGGTGATAATATTGTTCTTCCTAGAACCAGGCCAAGGACTAAAGATACAGAAATAACAGCTAATTACATAATCAATCCTAATACCAGGCACTCGCTGCTTGGCCAGTGTGATGTCATACAGGAGCCACCCGCTGCCACCGCGTTGCGACGACTGAAGATGACCCTCTGTTGCCCATGCATTTCTTTTGCTCGTTGGTCCAATAGTATCTCCACCGATTCGCGTGATGCCTGACTGAGGAGACTCTTTAGCTGCGAGTTGTGGAAGAATCTGTCAACCAAACAACGTATGACAGTACTTCTGCGCGCCTGCCTGCATAGCTTGACTTTCTTCAAGGGAGGTCCAAAAAAACAACAACTTGCCCTACCTGCCACGCCGAGTTTGACCGGACAGCTGATCCCGGATTTCTTTTCTTACCCGCGAACCTGCAGTACTTTATTGATGTTGAACTTGATGGGCGTCAAGAGCAGAAGCTTGCAATGAAAAATGGGAAAGATGTTCATCGAAAAGTCCCTCCAGCTGAAGAGTACAAGATTCATCAGCCTTACAACGATCTCAGCTGGACACCCTTGATATCGGCGCAGCAAACCAGCCTACAGCAGTACAGCTATATAAACGAGATGAACTCGGAAGCAAACCTCCAAGAGCCCATTGTGGCCGCCTCTTACGGGGTATATACACCCTCTCTGCGCCTGGGGCGAAAGCGTCTCGAGATAGGGTATTATCCACCATTGATTGGTCTCCAGCTTATACGGTGCTCTACAGAAAGGTCCCTACCGATGCGGACGGAGGATTGTACCGACCGATTTTTCTAAAAGAACTGGTTACCTACTTGGCGGCCTTCTTACCTCTCATATGTTAGATACCCTCTCAGCTCCGAAACAATGGCACGGCGCGCCGGTAGCAACACTCTGACGCGGAATACTGGTGCTGGGAGGTGCTCGAGTACAATCTCTAGATGCAGAAACTCGCTCACAACTTGAATTGCTTCCGGATTTGTACTTTCTTGATGATGAAGAGACTTCCCCAGCAGTCCGCAGCAGGCAGACACAGGGGGTGGCTCAACGGGGACAGAAGAGGCCCCTAGATGATGAATATGGCGGTCAAAATAAGTTGTCAAAGTCCAGCAATCCAGCAATTGAGTCGGGAAACAGGCGTGCGGCGAATGAAGGCATCACTTCCCAGCAATGTCCCCGTGGTGCTCTTAACGTCCCCCGCAGATGGACATTGGGACCCAACCTCACAGCGGATGAGGCAGTATTACGTTATGCACCACTGCTCAAAGACATGCAATGTAAAAATTCGCCGGAAAGCATGTCGTCGTCGCGAGGCCTCATTCCGAAGAACACTGGCACGTCGAAGTCGACGGCCTTCGTGGACGATTCCCAGGGCTCTTCTCCGTAATTTTCTTGTTCGTATGCGGTCCCTATCTAAATCAATAGCGCGAGATGTGGTAGTAAACCATTGGCCAGTGGAGATCGTGGATGGAGTGTGTTGGACGTATCAGGAAACCGAATCGATCATCTTGGGTCTCTGGGGAGCTCGCGCTTCCGCTCGGGCTCAGCTGAAGCCCAAAAAGTCGACGGAACGGGATTGTTGCTCGGCTGCGGATACCCCGATTGCACAGGTTGAATTGGCGGACAGTGGCTGTTAAATAGGGGCACTTCGCCCATAGGTATACAAAAACCACCATGTCAAAAAACATCACGGAGGGAATTTCAACATTCAACCATGTTTTTTAAACTGGTCGCCGTCGCGCTGGCGCTCGTCGCTCACAGGGCATCAGCGCAGGCTTCGTCCAACTCGCTCGTGAGCCGCCGCCTCACTGAGTATTTGCTGCCGGCTGCCTCTGCCACACACGAGTTTGCGCGCGTGCCGAATACAAATTTCCTGCTGCTGTCCCAGTTATCTGACAGCCAGCTCATCAAGATCGAGCTGGATCCTACCACCGAAGAGCCCATTGCGTATCATGCCTTTCCCATGGGCAAGGACAACCATTCCGAGTTACATGGCGTGTGGCCCTCGACCGTGTACCCCGGCATGATGTGGCTGACGCTGCAGGCCGACAACAAGCTGCTCCTCGTGGATCCCGGCAAGGATCTCGCGACTCCGCCGACCATAATAAAAACAATTGATATCCCGGCACCAGGAAATGGGCCACATTGTGTGTTTGAGATCGGCAACCGCGTCTGGGCCGGGCTCAAGGTGGCCTCCAAGCAAACTGGCGGGTACTATGTGTTCTCGGCGGATGTCACCAACTCGACGGACCAGAAGCTGTACCCATGCCTCAACAGCCCCGTGTTTATCAAGGAGGAGCCGACCACCGGCTTGATCTACGTCACGCAAGATACCGACTCGTCTATAATGCGGATCAATCTCACTACCGGCGAGACGGCGCAACTTCCAATTCCGCCCAGTGTTGGCAACAACGCCGTCGGAATGATCTCTGGCTACGGTCCCATGGAGGGTGTATGGTTCACTCTCGCTGGTAATGCTACTGGTGGTACCGGCACGTTTGGTCGTATCGGACCCTCTGGCAAGATGGAGTTCTTTAAGCTCAAGCACCCGATGCTGGGCACCAATGCTGGTCTCCTGCATATCGCTGACGCATCGAGCGAAGCTGGTGGTCCAGCCGTGTGGCTCCTGTCGACCTCGCTGCTCAGCAATAACTCGCCCGATGCCCTGATCCGCGTGACTTTCGACTCCGATATCACCTCTATTTCCGGCGAAGAGTACGTCTCTATCCTCACTCAAAATGCTATGGCACACCGCATCCTGCCCATGAATGCTACGGTCTTGGTGTCCGAACTCCATACATTCACACTCGCCCAACTGTCGTACAAGAACACTATTGCCGGTCAATGGCTACCGGCAGAGGCCATCAGCAACACTACCGTTTACGAAAAGCCTGGTTAAATAGGGCTCTTCGATGGAAAGATTATGGATAGAGATATGAATAGACGAGACAGCTACGGAGTACTAGTAATAGGTAACTAGGGACTTTATAATCTAATCTAATCTAATATTACATGTTTCAAGTCCGGCGTATTTAAATGATAGGCACTAGTTACGTCACCAAAGCCAGAATACCATGTAAATAACAAAGGATGTTATTCCTAACTACTTCTCCAACGAAAATCTCTCCACGTTTTTGCTCATCATTTAAAAAGAATCAACCTCTTTTGGCTCATCCGTATCTTAGAGCTTCCATGTTCCATCATTGACATAGACCCGCGATACAGCCATGTCCACGACACCATACGATGAAGACGTATTTGGCCCCCTCGACTTTCCAGCAGACGAGCAAATCACAATCGATAACATTAAACCAGCACAACTATCAACTCTGAAGCACCGTCCTGATCCATCATCCCTAGGCCTTCTGGACCGGCTACCTCCCGAGATTTTATATCAAGTCTTGCGTCTATTAGATCTTTGGGCTCTATTTTGTCTTTCGCGTACTTCTCGACAAGGCAGAGTTATAGAGTCACTACTACCACCATACCGTGATCTTATAAAATATATACCAGATATCCTGATGGTCCTTAGAAAATCTAATCTACTTCGCTATTATTCGGCAGATAGACTATACGCTGTCTTGCGGTCTAAAGCTTGCGTCTCGTGTGGAGAGTTTGGTACCTTTTTATTCCTCCCAACCGGAGAGCGATGCTGTCATATTTGTGTGGCCGAGAACCAATCCTTCTGGGTAGTCCCTCTTTCAACAGCTCAGGGAATCTACGGACTCACGATGCGTGATCTTAACAAGCTTCCTATGATGAAAGGTATTCCCGGTACCTACAAACACCAGGAGGTCAAAGAATACCAACGGCCGATGCTCGTCCCTGTCAAAGGCGCGGCACGACTTGCCGAGAATAATGGCACGATGCCTGACTTACATCCTGTATTTGTTATGTGTGGCGGGGTCTATCACGGCCCAGATAATGAGTTGGATGAACACGGCCAGAAGGAATCCATTGAAGGTAGGCCGGTTACGTTGGAAGAGTGGCCCAGCGACATCTATGGGATTCTGAGCGAACAAGGGCCCATGATAAACAGGCCCGTATGGAACGAGTCTAGTCGGCCGGCTAATGGCTTCTCACAATGGCTGCCCTCGCCGCCCTTGCTACCTGAGGAGGACGGCTTTGACCTGAATGGAGAGCCCATACCAGATTGGGAAGGCGAAATACGGAATGAATTCTGCGGTATGGCATCAATACGCTTTCCATATTTACTCCCAGACGATACCCTTGAGTTTGGCCTAATGTGTAAGCGATGCAAGGCGTTGAATCCATATCTCATGTTAAAGAGTGAGCTTCCAGCACACGCTATAGAGTGTCACCATTGGATGCAAAGGCTTTCTACCCAAGATTGACGACTTGTGATACGGTTTGTCTTTATACAGAGTGAGTATAGATTACAATAAAGTATTGTTTTTCTATTTCTCTTTACTTAAATTTTATATATATAATCTAAATAACTTATTGATTTTTTGTTTATTATGATTATTATTGTTATTCTTTATTATATTGAGTATTATAGTTAAATTTTAAATTTTTTATTTATGATAAAATTAATATATTAATTAAATTTAATATAAAAATTAATTTAAAATAATAAATAAATAAAGAAAAATATATTTATATCAATTAA
>NW_003315162.1:0-20660 GCF_000151505.1 Trichophyton verrucosum HKI 0517 | reverse complement strand
GAAAAGAAGAAGAAGCGAGAAAAATTCAAGAAAAAGAAAAGAGAAGAGAATGAGTTCGAGCAATCACAAACCGGGGTTCTCGAATGGCCGTGAGCCTCTGGGAGCCATATCATTCTCCCAACGCAGCCTCTCGCGGACAACGAAATTCATGACCGAGCCATACTTGGACTTGACGTAGGACGTATATTCAAGATATCTCCTCAGATCAGAAGGCACACGGCGGAACAGGTCGATCCGGTTGGAGGCTGCCCAGGCCAGCGTCAGTTGAGTATGAGATATCATCGATCAGTTGAGTCCGTCAACGAGAAACACACCGATTATTTGGCGTACTAGATCCCAGTCTTGCCGAACATATTCGCTATCTGGAGTCGACAGGATACTAATATTCTTCGCCGGCAGGTTGCAGAGATAGTCTGGACACTCAGCTGGCCATCGATCCCGGGGTACATTCACCAGCCAGTACGGTAGCCCCTCCGGCCCAGCCTGTATGGGAGCTGTCTCCGAGCTTCTGGTCATCTCCTCTAGCTAAAAGCGCCGTGTATAGTCTATGGATCTATAGCGAATCCAATATAAACCCGAGGGAAAACAAAAAGAGTGAGTTTGATTATATCGACAAACATATAAAAAGGGTTTTGGAGTTGCCACAGGCTAGTTGCACCTGCTTAGGCTTAAGTTAGTTAACTACATGCATGCTGGCCGTTACTGACTCAATCGCAGAAGTGTATATATATATACACATGCATATTTGCCACCAACATATCTCGCCCTTTTTTTAGCAGATATTGATCATTCATTGAACATACCACAGAAACCTACTATTCGGGCACCGGCAAAGCAAACATGGAGCCAGACACCCAGATGAGAGCTGCCCTGCTAGTGGTTGATATGCAGGAAGATTTCTGTCCACCTGTGCGTTCCGGCCATTTAACCAGTCTGCTCATACTACTATAGGACCTAGCAATGCATACTTATCAAAAATACAATGAACAGGACGGCTCTCTTGCCATCCAGCACGGCAGATCAATCGCCCCGTTGATCAACAAGCTACTCTCTCTGCCGGGTTTCGTGGTCAAGATAGGGACCCAGGATTTCCACCCAGAAAGCCATATATCCTTTGCCACAAACCACCCGGCACCGTCGAATATACCATTTACTTCGACGATTGAGACCAAAAACCCCGTGGCCGGGGCTGAAGATGAGACTAAGACACAACGGCTGTGGCCGCCACACTGTATCCAAGGGACCAAGGGAGCTAGTTTTATCCCTGAAATCGAATCTGAAAAGCTGGATGCCATGGTCAGGAAAGGGATGGACGAACGGGTAGAAATGTATTCGGCCTTTACTGATGCGTTCGGAAACAGCAACTGCGTGGAGGCCGGAGGAGCCAGCCATGACCTTGAAGCTCTGCTGAATGAGCATCAGGTGTCGGATGTGTTTATCGTCGGGCTCGCGGGGGACTATTGTGTCAGGTTTACGGCCATTGACGCTGCGGACCGTGGCTTCAGGACATACGTTATTGACGAGGCCACCAAATGCGTGGATCCGGACGAGGGCTGGGAGACTTCAAAGATGGACATGGCTGCACATGGGGTTCGGGTAATTAGTGCTGATGGGATCGAAGAAGCCATCAATAAGTCGTGTCTTAGGGTCTAATGCTAGTACCAAACATAGAGTAGTGTTTTGGGTATCTGAATGGCCATCTAAACAAATAAAAAATACTCCAGTGTAACCGCTGCCATTGCCTGTACAAACGAAAAGTAAAGGCGCAGCGGATAGTACCGCATTCCTGATCGTAATAGGAATCCCCACCAGAAACCAATGCCTCAGGAACACCTATAACTCCAATGCAACGGAAGAAGTGTAAACGGTGAGAAGTAGACTGAACAAAGTCCAATCATACTGTCCAAAATATCAGGTATAAAGTTCACCAGCAGCCGCAGTCCCTCGCTCTGCGTCCTTTCGCCGACTCGATGTCCCGTTCACTCCTCGGTCCTCGTTTTCATCTTCATTCAACTGGTTTTCTTCCTCGATTTCCTTCTCGATTTCCTCTCGAATTCCTAATATATCTGGCGGAATCACACTCATCTGAACGCTTGGTGCACCATTAATGTATCGCAGCTGCTCCAATATTCCTTCAACAAGAGAATCTAGATACTGCTTGGTATTCTTATTCTCAACTTTCCGTAGATCTGATAGCGGCGGAAAGAGTGAGCAGTCAGGCTGGAAATGGCTGCGAAAGGGAAGTGTTTCGGGAAGTTTGGGGTCGAGCTGATCTTCAGCTCCAACACATATAGCTGTCTCGTAAGCCCATAGACGCGAGACATTACGAGGAGTATATCCTCCACCGCCAAGAACGAGAGTAGGTAGGCCAAACGATTTTGTAAAGGCAACACATGCTCCGTGCGCGCGAATATTGAGGTTAAAACAGCCCAGTCTGTCACAACCCAAGCTATCAGCGCCGCATTGTAGGACTATCGCAGTAGGTTGGTAGGTGGTAATGCATGGGCCGATAATGGCTTTAAAAAGGTTGACGTAATCATTGTCTTCGATTCCGTCGTTTAATGGAACGTTCAAAGAATGGTGAGCCCCAGGGTTTAGGGGATGTGTTGGCCCAGTGCTATCGAGCGGACCAGTTCCCGGAAAGAAGTTATCCTTGTCATATTTGTGGAAAGAAACGGTAAGAACTCGGTCTGTTGACCAAAAAGCCTGCTCAACTCCGTCTCCATGGTGGACATCGATGTCGATATACATCACTCTGGGATGGTGTCTTAGCAGTTGAAGGATTCCGAGTACAATATCATTGATGTAACAGAACCCGCTTGCCTCTGTCTTTTTGGCATGATGTAACCCGCCGGACCAGTTAATGGCAATCTCGGACTGATTATTGCATAATTTTCGAGCAGCATCGACGGTTCCACCGGAATAAAGAGCGCAGTAATCATAGAGGCCGTCGAAAATGGGACAGTCATCGCCGAAGTTGAACCCGGCTAGCCGATCCTGTTGCGCTGCGCTGTCCATATCAGCGGGAATAACCTGGCTGAGAAAGTCAAGGTAATCTGTGCTGTGGAATTCGGCCATTTCATCGTAAGTTGCTGCTCGGGCAACGTAAAGATCCATGGCGTGGTGCATCCCATAGGCCATGACAAGCTGCTTTGTGAGCGTCAGCCGCCATGGCTTCATGGGGTGCGACTGGCCAAAATGGTGTGGTTCAACGGTTGCATTTGAGTGCCACGACACTCTGTACCCCTTCGGCCTCTTAATGATGTCGTGGGCCACCTCATCAGTGGTCTTGCGGTCAAATGTGATGGTTGTGTTGGCGAGGGGTGGAGGGCCATATTCTTGCACAATGGCGGATCGGCCCATGGTCAAGTACAGGCGTCTGTCGGTTTTCTATCCCATAAACAGCTATATCTAGCTATGGTTATTGCTATATCTCGGAGATGTTTCTTGATATCTGCGTGTCTGCGACTTGGCTGCTCTTGCGACGTGGTTTGGATTGTGCTGGACGAGCTCAAAGGTGGAATTTGCGGATAAATTTGGGCCATCAAAACGAGCAGCCAATCAGAGGCCCGCAAAGTTTATACCCCTAATCAGGACTAGTGCGGCTTATGGCGGAGCATAATCCGAACTAGTCCTAAAATGGACAAGTGATCGATGGAAGTGACGCCAAGCTTTTTATCAGGTGATTGATTACTCAGCCCCTTAATGAGGCAACTTTCACCTTCCATCATTTTCTCATTGACGGCGTCTTATTGATTTACAACAATAACACTAGCTGTTGCTTGTACAGCTTGGTCTGGAGGTCTGCTTGTTTGTTTTGTCTACTGAGAAGACCGAACTTGTCTACTTTCCGGAATTCCCACGCTAGCAGGAAGCTCTGGGACTCGTGTTTCCGATATTTTGCCATGGCACATACAGAGGATTGCTCCTCTGTGCTCGAGCAGTTTGTCCACAATGGTAAGTGCAGTATATCACTACGTCACTTTGGCTAGTGGAGTCATTGACTGACAGCTTTTATATTGAATAGTGGCAAACTTACCAGCAGAAATAAACCATCTGATGGAGGAGATCCAAGCCAAAGATAAAATAATACAAGAGTGTCGCGCAATTATTAACTCGAGGGACGGAAGCTTACAGAAGTTTATCAAAATAAACGGAAGCCATGCGTTGAACCCGAAAGAAGAAGCATATAGCAAGACTATCCTCCAAAATATGGACCGGTGCCAAGTACTGCAGGATGAGAAGGTTATCTTGAGCGATAAGGCAAGCATTCTGCTGGACCGACATATCAAGCGACTCGACGTGAAAATCCGCGAGCTCCAAAATGATGGCCTTCTCTCGAACGATCCGCCGCTTCCTTCTCTCTTCCAGAATAAGGACTCATTCCGTGAAACTCCCAAAGCCATCTTTCCTGAAGCCGCAACCCATGAAGGGTCTTATTCCACGCCATTGAATGCCGCGTCAGGAAACATGAATTTACAATATAACCTTGCTCAGAGACTGAACAATACTACTACTACCTCTCGTGTTCCGGTAGGGTCTGCTACTGCTACCCAAGCTGCTGCTCGCAACTCGGCGCCGGCTACACCAGCAGCCACAGCACTGCATCAGCAGCGCCGTGAATCATCTGCAGGAGCAGCTGATAGTAAACGGCGGCGATTAAATGGATCAATTAGTACGCTGCCTGCTGCACCCTCAAACCTGCGGCAGTCATCAACTGGCCCTGGGACTCCCAAGGCGGGGACCCCGGGAGTATCACGGGCAGGTAGCGCCGGTCCCCGTTCAACAACCGGAGTGAAGAAGCCTGCCACAAAAAAGGTTGCACCGCACCAACAAGTACGCAAGATAAAAGCGCATAATGCGCCTGGAAAGCCGACAAAGCGCTCCTCAAGTGGAAACCGCTTGAAACCCGTATCTGGAAATGGAAGGAAGAAGTCTCGATCTCCAGCGTCAGGTATAGCGGATGATGATGAAGAAGAATCGATGCTCAGTAGTGCTGATATGTCTGATTCCGAAAATGCCCATATATCTCGACGACAGATGGCACGGTCTTCACAAGAGGATGCGGATGACGATGATGATGAAGAAGGAGGTGAAGACACAAAGACATATTGCACTTGTCGAAGCGTCAGCCATGGAGACATGGTGGCTTGTGATAATGACAACTGCCCGTACGAGTGGTTTCATTGGAAATGTGTTGGGCTTACCAGAGAGCCCTTAGGAACTTGGTATTGTGATGAGTGTCGCAAGAATTTGGGCAAATGAGGAAGCGTGTTCTTATAGTTCTTATACTACATCTTGGATGTATAATACTTACGATAGTGTAGATATTTTTTTATAATGATTAACGTGATATGACCCGGAGCTTGGAAGAGTATTCTCGATTATTGAATTAAAAAACTTGAAACTCTCAAACACATTGCTATTCAAAAGATGGTAGATAGTAAAAGTCACTCAGATATTTAAAACCACAAATATATTGACCCTTTTTCCCTCCCATGTTGTAGCTTAGTTCAACACTGTTAAGACAACCAAAAGAACACTGACTCCGGCGCTATGCTTTCTATGTTATGATACAACAAATAAGGGCGAACATGCCCTGTCGCTTTTTCTTTTCTTTTCTTTTCTTTTCTTTTTTTTTTTTTTTTTTTTTTAGAGCAGAAATGAAAATATGCCCAGATGATGTTGCTGATGCGATTATTTAGACTTTTCCAATAATGTTTAGTTGGTTCTGATACTGGCATGATGGTCGAAAATGGTGGTTGATAATGGGATATCAAATGATAGATGTTAAAAAGATAACGCAGAGCTTTTCAGCCATTCATCGAAATACTCGCAGTTCTCGGCGTTGACTGGCCCTCCCGGTCGACAGAGGGAAAATACGGGACATTGGCCGCAGGGAGCTTCCGTCATGCCATTTGACCCCAAGGCTGAGCCTTCATTAGCGCCTCCATCAGGGCCTTGAAGACCCAGGTCACGCTGGAGGGAGATTTCATTAGGCTTTTTGACGCTTCGGTATGCGGCTCCATCTCGAAGGGAGATCAGCCTTCCATCGTAACAGAGCATCTGCAGGAGTTGGGAGATGCTTCCTTCATCCATCGTTACAGGCGTGAGTCCAGAACCATTTATGGCCTTTGTGATATCAGCTGTGGTTGGATGACCCTGGTATGACGGTAGATATGGGATGTACTGTGTTTCCGAATCGTCGGCCTGCAACTTTCGCTTCTTCCCTTTGGGCTGGTCTTCAGCTCCTGGGGAGTTCCAGCTCCTTGCGCTGACCCAGTGTTCAATCCAGCCACTGAGACCACGGATGAAATCTGCGTCCAGCACGCCGTCTGTAAACCATGCACCTCCAGTTATTTCCTCGCTGGGTTGTAGGCCCGATAGCATGTATATTTTTCTTGAAGGATATTTGACGTTCCGGACGGATTTGACATAATTTTTTGCTTCAAGAGATTTCAGACATCGGTTCATAATAGTTTGATGTAAGTTTGTCCGTGTCTTGATGATTTTGGTCCAGATACCGTTCCGCCCTGTCGAATGAATTACATTGTATACCAAACGTTCCTCACCGTTGAGATTCTGTAATCTATCATAGTGTTAGTAGATATAGCGTTACAAACATTGATATCAAACGGGCAAAAAGCCACTAACTTTTCGGCATCTGACTGCGCAATGATCTTCCATGCAAGACGGTCATCTTTTGCCTGCAGGAGACGAAGCAAGCTCTGGTCAACTAGAATCTGGGTACATCTCAAGAGGAGCGCCAGGTCGTCGTTTGGTATGACTCCTAAGCCGAGCAAGTCCTGCTGGTAGAAGAGATGGTCTGCCGGGAAGCTGGAAAGGCACTGGTCGTACAGCTTCATCGCCAGGCTCTGCGGATCGCCAGACGATGCCTTTGCTCGCGAAGGGCTAGCATTCGAAGCCATAGTCAATTATATATCTTATTCTCTCTGTTTTTGTGCTCCGTCGAGTATGTAATTGCGCCTAGTCGGGGGATCGGGGTGCGCAGGAGGGCCGAACTATCACCGGGAGAACCTGGGAGAGCGGTTCATCGCTGGACGTCCACTGCGTGAAGTAGTGACAGCGGCCGTCGATACCTACAGGAAGTAGCTTGCTGGTTGCCGGGCGTCTTTGGTGGTCGGAGTTGTCAAAGGCCAAAAAAAAAAAAAAAAAAGAAAGTTCGTTTCCTTCCCCTCCAGACGGAAGCAAAAGCAAAAATAAAAAGAAGCTCGAAATTTCCAGAAGCTTTTCCCACGTCGATAAATATACAACAGGACAGGCTCTCTCCCTCGACAGGCAGACACACAGACAAGCTTGACCCTTATTCTAGTGCTGCGATAGACAAGTGACCATGGCAGACGATCTGAAGGCAGAGGGAAACAAGGCGTTTGCGGCCAAGGACTTTGCTACAGCTGTGTGAGTACCCAGAAGACACCTTGACCCAGACGGTGGATGAGCACGAGCTGATCGGTTACGAGACAGTGAGAAGTTCTCTGCGGCCATCGAGCTTGACCCAAACAACCATGTCCTCTATTCAAACCGCTCGGGAGCCTATGCCTCGCTGAAGGATTTTGACAAGGCGCTGGAAGACGCAAACAAGACGACGGAGCTGAAGGCAGACTGGCCCAAGGGCTGGGGCCGTAAGGGAGCTGCCTTGCACGGCCAGGGAGATCTATGTGAGTGGTTACGCGGTCTACAGGCGAATAAAAGGGACTTCTGGTTCTAACTGTGGTTGTATAGTGGGTGCCCATGATGCGTATGAAGAGGCACTGAAGCTCGACTCAAACAATGCGCAGGCCAAAGCCGGCCTAGAATCTGTGAAGCGTGCGATTGACGCCGAAGCCAAAGCAGACGGCGTCTCTGGTGATCCGACTGCAGGACTAGGAAACATGTTCAGTGATCCCAATTTAATACAGAAGCTGGCCAGCAACCCAAAGACTGCGCCTCTCCTTGCAGACTCAGAGTTCATGGCTAAGCTGCAGAATCTTGCAAAGAACCCTAACTCCATCGGCAATGAGATGCGGGATCCCCGATTCCTGCAGGTGATGGGTGTCCTGCTTGGTGTTGATATGTCCTTTGGTGCTCCCCCAGAGGGTGATGGTGCTACTGGCGGTCGATCAAAAGAAGCGGAAGAGGATGTGAATATGCCTGATGCACGTCCTGCTGCTCAAAAGGCCCCCGAGCCCGAACCTGAGCCAGAGCCTGAAGATGAGGAGGCCGCTGCAAAGAAGAAGGCCAAGGCTGAGGCTGACGAGGAGAAGAAGCTGGGTACAGAGAACTACAAGAAGAGACAGTTTGATGCTGCAATTGAACACTACAGCAAGGCGTGGGAGATATACCAGGACATCACCTACCTGACCAACCTCAGTGCCGCACAGTTCGAGAAGGGAGAGTACAAGGATGCCATTGCAACCTGCGAGAAGGCCATTGCCGAGGGTCGAGAGATGCTTGCTGACTTTAAGATCATCGCAAAGTATGTATACTTGGAACACTAAACTACGACATATATAATATGTGTGTACTAATATTGCTTTAGGGCCTTTGGACGAATCGGATCTTCATACGAGAAGCTTGGAGACCTGGCCACAGCCATCACTAACTATCAAAAGTCTCTGACCGAGCACCGCACTCCCGAGATCCTCGCCAAGCTGCGTGCTGCAGAGAAGGCGAAGATCAAGGCCGAAAAGGAGGCCTACCTCGACCCTGAGGAGGCTGAAAAGGCCCGCGAGCTAGGCAACAAGAAGTTCAAGGAAGCTGACTGGCCTGGCGCGGTCGAGGCCTACACCGAGATGACCAAGCGTGCGCCGGATGACCACCGCGGCTACAGCAACCGCGCGGCCGCCCTGATCAAGCTGATGGCGTTCCCGCAGGCAGTCCAGGACTGTGACGAGGCCATCAAGCGAGACCCCAAGTTCATCCGAGCCTACCTGAGAAAGGCTCAGGCCCTCTTCGCCATGAAGGAGTACAATAAGTGCCTGGATGTCTGCACCGAAGCACAGGAGCACGATGAGAATGGCGCCAACCAGCGAGAGATTGAGCAACAGCAGCAGAAGGCGCTTGAGGCTCAGTTCAGTGCTCGGGCGGGTGAGACTGAGGCTGAAACAGCTGAGAGAATCCAAAGGGACCCAGAGGTAAGTTCTATTGTGCCTTTCTTTTTTTAAACCCCCTTGTTGCACTATCAAATGTGATATGAAGTTAATGATGATCACTAACATAAATATTTCTCCTACTTTAGATCATGGCTATTGTCCAAGATCCAGTAATGCAGGCTATCCTCCAGCAAGCCCGAAACGACCCAGCTGCCCTTCGTGAGCACATGAAGAACGCTACTGTGCGTACTAAGATCCAGAAGCTAATAGCAGCTGGAGTGATCCGAACGGGATAAGCAGGAAGGTTGATTGACTTAACGAGGATAATGAATATGAAGATAAAATGCTAAAAAAACCAGGTACCAAAGAATATCCCATTAGTCGATGTAGTAATGAACAGCGATATCATATATATTCTTCCTTTTCTATCCCTTTCCAGCCAGTTCTCAATGTCTGGGTGGAGATAAAACCCATAGTATGGTAATTGTTTCCAGGGGATGGAAACGACGATGACGTTGATATAGTGAAGATCGGAAGATCGGTGACAGAGTAACTTCAACCAACCCCGGAGCAGTCTATGGAAGGTGATAATATATCTCGGAGGAGAAGCAGGTACCCGGCATCGTCTGAGCAGGTCTTGTCTGAAACACGGAACCGTCAGAAGAAGGGCAGCCAGCTGGTCAAGTGTGCCCTCCAGCTCCAGCATCCTCTCTTCCCGTCATCGATGCATGTCATTTTTCAATCGGACTCCCATGCCTCAATCAGGACATTATTGCTTTTTCTTTTCTTTTTCTTCTCCCTTTCCCATTCTCAATATTTGTGTCCTTTCTCTTCTTTCCATCCCGTCCAAGCCAAGGGTAAGAATGAGGTCCTGATGCATCTCACGCCCTTTTTTTTTTTTTTTTTTTGCCCAGGAACCTGTCATAATATCATAATAATATATATGGACAAGGTATAACCATATTTCTGAACCAGCGCTGTGGCTACCCATGCCACCTCTCTGCGTCTGGTCCCGTCTCCGTCTGCCTCTGTTTCCCGACTCTAAGGGAGACTAATTCTACTAGCCAGAGTGTTGGGCTCCCTCAGTCCGAAGAAAGTCGACGGGAAAAAATAAAAAAAGGGACGCACGGCCAGCGTTACTGCTGCAACTGACTGGCAGGTAGGTGGAGAAGGTGGCCTGCCTGAAGCCCACGATGTGGCAAATATTGCTGGTTGGGCCAGTAAGGGGGTCAGAAGTATGTCAAGACGAAGGGGCATCAGCCACGATCAAGCTTGCCTGTATCACGATATGGACAAAATTTCACGATCATCGAGGCGAGGGGGCGTCTGCCGCGGTGAACCCGCTCTCCCATGTCTTCTCTTGTCACCCTTGACCATAGGCAGAGAGCGTGGCTGGTGAGGTGGAGGCCGGGTTGCGTGTCATCGTATCGGCTGCTTGGGACCAGAAGCTGCTTCCCTGCAAGCTCGGAGCTCGCATCTGGCGCAAAAAGCACGATCTCGATGGAGATGGAGTTAAATATCGTTAGGGATGCTTCCTGCTAGCACGTTACTTGCCACCAGGACGCCCGCCGTCTCGTCTATCCCGTCTGCTGCGTCCGCTCAATGCTGCGGTGATGGCTGGTAGACAATTGTTGTCGAGAAAAGTCGACGTCGGTACGGAGTAGCAAGTCGATATGAGTGTCCGCAGCCCTCATGCCCTCCGCTCTGTGTAAAAGAACCTGTGTAAACCCCCCTCCGTCGCCTGCCTATCTCTTGCTTCTTTCTCTGTCCTCCTCGTCCTCTCTGCTATTCTCCAAGCTAGGTTCCACATCGCGGCCCTTGTCCGGGGTGTTGGTTGGTGAGATTGCGGCCGTCCTCTTTGGCCGCAACTCTTGTCGGTCGTTGCTTTTTCCCCTGTACTTTTTGCCCAGTCGACGACCTATTTTATTTATCTCCAGCTCCGCCAACTCAGCCAGAACTTGATTGCTCTCCCTCTCCCCATCTCTGCCGGCTGTGTGTGTGCGTGCGTGTTGCATGTGTGAAATGAGCTGCGGTGTCGTCTGCTGTGCTTGTGTAGGACCAAACTCCGCCGTCGTCAAAAAGTGACCCAACCACCACAAAACCCCCCAGTCGACATCGCCAAACAACCCAGCCAGAACGACAACCACTCCATCCAGCGGCAGTCCGCCCTGCGAGCTTGCGTCTCCCCCGTTGCAGCTGCACTCCCACCCCCGCGCCTCGCTGTCCTGCAACTTACTCCCCCGTCTCTCGCCCGCTCGCCGCATGAAGCTCGTTGTTGCGACTTGAACGGCATCGATACGTGAAGAACAACCAAGGCAGAACGTCCAATTGCTGCCCGCGGCCATGGCTACACAGGCAGAGTCGCCAGCCACCGACGCTGCTCGTCCGGCGCCGGAGGCCATCGAGCAGAAGCTGGTAGACGAGAGCAAGAAGGCCGGAGTGCCTGCGTTCCAGTTCGATCCGGATGCGGCGCCAGAGAAGAAAGCTGAACAGGCAAAGATGGTGCGTCAGCTCCCCTTCCCCCCACCCTCCTTACCAGCCAGTGTACATACATACATGCTGCTGCCCCTAGAATGGACTCTGACTGACCATCTGTAGGCGATACCTGCTGGTTTCCAGAAGAATGGCACGAATGGAACAAACGGGAGTCAGGCTGCTGTCAATGGGAAGAAGGCCGATGCCGTTGCTCTAGCTACCGATATGGTACGTTGAAAGGGATACCTCAGCATTGTTCACTGATGTTTTCACTGGCCTACTGTTTCATTTCCATCCTTTCATTATCAATTCACCTCAAGAGACTGACCAGGGACTTCTCTCATCTCCAGGGAGCTACAAATGGCACGAAGAAACCTGCCGAAATGGACAAAGCTGATGAAGCAGACAAGCCCAAGATGGAGGTCAAGGAGCTCACTGAAGAGGAGAAATTCGCTCCCGGTAGAACTGGATGGGCTCCTCGATTCTCTGCTCCGGCTGCAGAAGACGGTGCCGGTGAGGAGCCCGGGCTACCTCCGACTCTCCTAGAAGGGAAGCTTGAAGATAAGTTCTTCGGAGGTATGCATCCAGCCAGTGTTGTTTAGTATTTGATCAAAGGCCTCGGTAGCTAACATCACCGTGTAGATTGGTACCACAACACTGCAGTCATCATATTTGCCTGTCTGGCCTCCTGGATTATTGCTCTCTTCGGTGGTGGTCTAGGATGGGTGTTCCTCGTCATGGCCGCTTGTGGTACCTACTACCGTACTTCTGTCCGCCGTGTTCGACGAAATTTCCGTGATGATATTACCCGAGAACTGGCTAAGAACAAGCTCGAGACGGACACTGAGACTCTCGAATGGATAAACAGCTTCCTCGCCAAGTTCTGGCCCATCTATGCTCCCAATCTTGCTCACTCTATCATTTGCTCTGTGGACCAGGTCCTCAGTACTTCTACTCCAGCTTTCCTCGACAGTCTGCGGCTCAAGACTTTCACCCTCGGTAGCAAACCGCCTCGTCTCGAGCACGTCAAGACCTACCCCAAGACTGAGCCAGATATCGTCCTCATGGACTGGAAATTCAGCTTCACCCCTGCTGAGAAGATGGACTTGACTGCTCGCCAGATCAAGGACAAAATTAACCCCAAGGTCGTGCTTGAAGTTCGTGTCGGTAAGGGCATTGTCAGCAAAGGTCTCGATGTCATCGTGGAGGACTTTGCCTTCTCCGGCCTGATGAGAGTAAAAGTAAAGCTGCAAATCCAATTTCCACACGTCGAACGTATTGATATTTCTTTCCTGGGCAAGCCCGAGATCGACTACGTCTGTAAACCCATTGGTGGTGAGACCCTAGGCTTCGATATCAACTTCATTCCTGGTCTCGAGACCTTCATCACCGAACAGATCCACGGAAATTTGGCCCCAATGATGTACGATCCAAATGTTTTCCCCGTCGAAATTGCTAAAATGCTCGCCGGCAACCCAGTCGACCAGGCCATTGGTGTCCTTGCCGTTACCATCCATGGAGCCAACGGTCTCAAGAAGGCCGACCAGTTCTCCGGCACCCCAGACCCTTATACCCTGGTTTCGATCAACAGCCGAACCGAATTGGGCAGGACAAAGACCGTATCTGACACTTCGAACCCCAAGTGGAACGAAACGCTCTATGTTATTATCACATCGTTCACCGATGCCCTCACCCTGCAAGTCTTCGACTGGAACGAATTCCGAAAGGACGTTGAACTCGGAACCGCAACCTTCTCCCTGGAATCTCTTGAGACTGAGGAGGTGCATGAGAACCTTAACCTCGATATTATGCAAAATGGCCGTAACCGTGGTGTCATGCAGGCAGACGTTCGCTTCTTCCCCGTCCTTACTTCCAAGAAGACCGATGGTGGTGCCATTGAGCCCCCACCAGAGCTCAACACCGGTATTGCTAAGTTCACCGTTGAACAGGCCAAGGATCTCGATGGAAGCAAGTCCTTTATTGGACAACTTAACCCTTATGCTGTCCTGCTTCTTAATGGCAAGGAAGTCCACATCACTAAGAAGCTGAAGCGTACCAACAACCCCATCTTCCCCGACCCGTCGAAGGAAATCCTGATCACTGATCGCAAGACTGCTCGCCTCGGAATGATGATCAAGGATGACCGTGATCTTGCTACCGACCCCATTCTTGGTAAACAGCAGATCAAGCTGAACGACATGTTGAAGATGATGGACAAGGGCAAAGAATGGTTTGACCTTGCTGGTGCCAAAACCGGCCGTGTCAAGATGAGGTTAGAGTGGAAGCCAGTTGCTCTCAAGGGCGTCGTAGGCAGCGGTGGTTACATCAACCCCATAGGTGTCATGAGACTTCACATTAAGAACGCAAAGGATCTCCGAAACGTTGAGACCATGGGCAAATCCGATCCTTATCTACGTGTCATGAAGTCTGGAATGGAAGTTCGCCGTACCGTCACCTGGTTGAACAACTTGAACCCCGAGTGGGACGAGGTTCTTTACGTTCCCGTCAACTCTGCTCGCGAGAAGCTGGTTCTTGAAGTCATGGATGACGAATCCATTGGAAAGGATCGACCACTTGGTTTGGTCGAGTTGAACGTTGGCGAATACATCAAGGAGGGAGAGGATGGTGAATACGAAGTTCACGATGAAAAGAGAGATTTGTCCACTCCTCTCAAACTCGATGGCCGCAGTAACCAGAAGGGAGTTCTCAACTACACTGTCGCCTTCTACCCAACTCTCCAAGTTGTTGACCCCGATGAAGAGGCCGACGAGCTCGAGGCCCAGAAGGAACTCGCTGCCGCTGCCGCTGAAGAAGAAGGCAAGCCGACTGATGCTGATACCGCTGTTAACGCTGAGGCTACCACGAACGGTGATGCTCGTCCAAGCACTGACGGCCTGGTCAGCGGCGAAAAGGCCGAGAAGGAAGTACCGAAGATCCACCTCACTGCCCAAGATGTGCACAAATATGGTATGTTGTATCCTATGCAAAGGCACACTGCAAATGAATGGAGCCTAACGAACAATAGAATCTGGTTTGATTGTCTTCAAGCTAGAGGAAGGAGATTTCTCAAGCACTGGCACCCAGCTTGAGGTTTTGATGGATGACAACCTTTACCCAACTTACACCTCTCCTAAGATTCAGTCCAAGCACATGGTATTTGGCGATGGTAAGAAAAGAACCATACGTGGAGTGTTTGTTGGTCAATACTGACCAAGTCGTATAGTTGGCGATGCATTCGTTCCTGAAATGGAGTTCTCCAAGATCACACTGCGTCTTGTTGACAAGTCTGACCGTCACAACGAAGACTCTGATGATCACTCAATCGCCAAGCTCTCTGGACCAACTCTGGCCACTCTCCAACAATGTTTGGTTAGTTTTAACGTCTTGCTACTAACTCGATGCCCGGATCCTGTTTGACTGACAATGTGATAGTATAAACCAACTGAGCTTGTTCTGAGAGGATCCGATGGAATCAACAGTAAGGTTACTGTGAGCTTGAAGTATCTCCCGGTTAAGATGAAGCTTGACCCATCGGAGAGCATCAACAACATGGGAAATCTTCGGGTGGACGTCCTGGATGCCGCCGACCTGCCATCAGCAGATCGAAACGGATACAGTGATCCATACTGCAAGTTCAAGCTTGGAGACAAGGAAGTATTCAAGACCAAGGTCCAGAAGAAGACGCTACACCCAGCCTGGAACGAATTCTTCGAAACACCCATCAAGTCTAGGATTGCAGCTAACTTCAGGGCTGACGTTTACGACTGGGACTTTGGTGACAAGGCGGATTACCTGGGAGGCACTACTATTGACCTTACCAATCTGGATCCATTCCAGGCCCAGGAGATCAGCCTTCCTCTCGACGGCAAGTCTGGCGCAATCCGACTGAAGCTGCTCTTCAAGCCAGCCTACGTTACCCGTTCTCGACAAGGCTCATCTACGTTCTCCGGGACCTTTGCAGCTCCAGGAAAGATTGTTGGAGCCCCTGTCAAGGGAGTCACCATGCTTGGAGGCGGAGTAGTCAAGGGAGCGTCTTTCCTCAAGCACGGCTTCAAGCGATCCAGTCGTGCCCAGGTTGAGACCGAGGCCGAGCCAGAAGCCGCCGCCGCAGCCACTGCTACTAACGGGACTCACGGCCACACACCCAGTGTGGAAGTGTCAGCACCAGGAACCCCTCAGCGCGCCGGAGCATTAGCAGACTCACCCTCCGGATCCCCCGTCATGTCACACTCGCGCTCACGCAGCAGCGCTTCTCAGGCCGGCCTCGGCGTATCTAGTATCAAAGGCGAGACGGGTGCAGCTAACATCACGATTGTCTCTGCCACCGGCTACCCACGCTCCACTAACGTCCGAGTAGTAGTCAAGCAGCAGACGAGCAAAGGGATGAAAGAAATCCACAAGTCCAAAGCCCACAAGGCCCACGGCTCCTCCTCCGAGGCTGAATCAGTCGTGCAATTCGACCCCGGCCACGAGACCATCAAGATCAACTCGGTCACCGCGGACGCCCAGTTCCAGCTGCAAGTCAAGGACCACGCCGTCTTTGGATCTGACGACATCCTGGGAGAAGCTCTCTTCTTCCTGGACGACCAAGGGTCTAACGCGGGCAAGGAGCGTAACGTCAAGGTTGGAAATGGCTTTGTGACTATCAAGACTGTCTTTACGTCTTCGGAGTCCTCGTCTCTGAGACCAGGTACTTCCCATTCCAACACTGGTCCAGAAGAGAGCACCGCTGACTCTCCAAAGCCACGTAGAAGTTTCCTATCGAAACGAAGCGTCAGCGGCGTGGGCGCATCTTGATTGAGATGAGAAGGAGAATGAGAGGGAGAGGATGAAAAAAAAACCCGGTCGAATCTCGTACACTATGCTAACCATCTATCTTTCTGTTTTTTGCGATACCTCTTTTCTTTCGGCCTCCTTTTTGATATTATTGTTTTCTGTTTCAACTGTCATGTCAGCCAATCTCCTATTCTACTCACTTTTGACCTCCATATGGCTCTTTAGGTAATAATGTCAGTAGCAAGTTTGTTTTTTTTCTTTTCTTTTCTTTCTTATACTGCTTGGAAGGTAACTAATGAAAGAGAAATACCCTGTTTTTATATTATATTCCACATTTTCTAAGTATCATGGTAGTTAAAAGGGGGTGATTAGGGCGCCCCCGACTGTGACAAGCAGCGTCATCCCCTCCCAATATCCCAATAGGGCTGGCCGAAGGCCAAACGTACGACTTAGTCAGTGTCCATCGGTGTAGATCAAAATAGGGATTTCACGAATATAAATATTCCTGACTCGGCTAGCTTAACGTTCTCTCTATAGATGGATGAGATGCCTATCTAATTGATATATACGCTGATTAGTTAATATTTCTTGCACGTATTTATATCTCCAGACACACCAAACGAGCGGGGGCCCCGTTGGATTCAAGTTGAAGACTCTGACTGAGATTCATGGCTGGCTCAAATCGATCTGCTCCCATCGGCTGCGGTACAGCGGTGGAAGGCTGCTCGACAAAGTGGTAAGTCGTACTGGTTCTTTGCATGTTGCAAGAGATGGTGACATAGAGGAAACCACCAGGAATTGTCAGTTTGTCAGTTTGCCGGTGAAAGCCGGCTGCGAAATTTCGCCATGAGCTATGCAAGCACTAGATATTGATATTGAGTACCTGGATGGACTCTCTCTACGAGCCCCAGGTATTAATTCTTGATACAATCGTTAGCGGTCGTAGGTGTCTAGGCAATTTGTCCCCGAAAAGCTTCTTATGAAGAGCCTTAGCAAACTTGGAACCTCGGAGATTGAACTGGTGAAATAGGGCGAACTCGTCGAAGATGCGTGGGTAAACTCCCGACATGCCCCAATCAAGAATAATAACTGGGTTGCCACGGAGGATATTAAACTGCGAGAGATCACAGTGGCAGATGCACCGCTCCGAGGGTAAGTCGACCCTATCAGGCCATCCCTCTTCCTTCAGCTTCTCATTAATCCAGGCCTGGAGCTCTTCGGTCGACTGAAAGGTCCGGCCTGCACCATAGTCTGAGAAGAACCGGTCATAAGGTACCTGCCCTGCCAATGGTCCAATTGACGCCTGTGGTGGTAATGGAAGCTCCCAGATATGGCGGACAGCAGCAGCAATGTTTTCGAGGACTGTATCATCCTCTTTTGATGTAAGAGCCTCGCCGTATACTCGCTCCATAACAATATATGTTACTGGCATATTGCTTATTCGCTGCCCGGTAAAGTAGTCATAAACCTTTGGCGTGTATACGATGCTGTGATCTGCATTTTCGTTCACAAACTGCTGCAATATCGCTTCGGCTTCCGTCACGCCCGTGCCGTACTTGACCCAGACATCATTATTGTATGGGATGCCGTTTGCCAAAGGACCACGGAGTGCACATGCCGCCATAACATCAGCGCGTGATGGAACCGGAACTGAAGACTGCTTCATGATGCGACGCCGGGGAGAGACCGAGTCAGCGAAAGTGCTCTAAGGTGTAGTTATCGAATACGTAGTAAGTGCCTAGGTAGCCCACTAGGCAAGCTGTCCTTCGTATTATGAAGAAAGATTTGATATTAGAATGTTTAAATAAAATCTCCTTTTGGCAGGACATCCATCCATGGATCCATGGATACTACCTAAGCTAACTATCAGGTGACAACACTTGTGTTCCAATTTGCTGCCAAAGCCGAAGTAGATAGGCAAGCTGCTACTACTAGCTAATAGTATAGTATATAAGAAAGTTCGAGCGGCAAGCTATACTCACTATTAGATATTAATTATCTAATTAGTAAATAATATTTAGTAGTAAATACTTAATTATATATAGAGATATTTATAATATTAGATAATTAAAGGCTTAAAATTTTATTTTATTAGACTTAATAATTATAAATATAAAATTAGTATTTTATAGCTGGTAGTAGTAGAAGTATTTTATAATTATTTAATTACTATAATAGAGTATTATATATTAATAATATAGATTTTAGAAATATTAATATATAACTATATTATTATTAATATAATATTCTATAGATATAAATTCTTTATATTAGTATTAATTTAAGAAATATTTTCTCTAAATATTCTTTTCCTTTCTTTATATATAGGCTTCTCTTATTTTAAGAAAGCTCTTTATTAGGTATCTAGTAATTAATATTAGATATCTAATAATTAAACCCTTCTTTAGTACTTAATTTCTATTATAGATTTTACGTAAAAATAAATAATTTTATTATTTTAAATATTTATCTCTAAACTATATTATCTAGCTTATTTATCTAGACTTTTTTATAATATAATTTTTACCTTTACTTTTTATATTATTATTGAAATAAGATAGCTTATTAATATATAAATTAGTTAAAATAGTAGTTATAGTATTACTATTATTATTCTCTAAAAAATTATCTAAATTATTTAGGTTTAAACTGGAAGAATTTTTTAATAAATTTAAATTTACTACTATATTTTTAAACTATATATAGGAAATATTCTAATTTTTAAATTTTTTAATAGAAGAAGAAGTTACTTTAGAAGTCTATAATATTAAATCTAAACTTAATTTTAGAGAATTAAAATAAGTTTTCTTACTAATAGAGGTTTTAATAATTTTTTTTAAAATTTATTTTATTATTATATTATTATTAGAAGTAGAGAAGAAAGAAATAATAGTTAATAATCTAAATTTAGTATTTTTAATATATAGTTTCTTAATTAGTATTATAGAGATATTAATATAATAGAAGTATTTAAGTCTTTTATTATAAGATGGAACTTTAATTATATATTTATCTACTAGAGAGTAAAATAAATACTTATATTAATATACTAAGTCTAAATTTGAATATTATTTTAAAAGTAGTACTTATTTAAGCTTCTAATAGATAATTTAGCTAGAATAAATTAATAATAAAAAACTAGCAATCTCTATATTTATAAAGGTTAATAATCTAACTATTAATGGAAATTAAATAAAATATTTAAAATAAATGAATATTTTTTTAGAAAAGGTTAATAAATATAATATAGTAAATATTGAACTTAATAAAACTTTATATTTTAGAGACTAAGTTAAATAATAAGTAGTAATAAATTTTAAAATAAATGATAAAAATTTAATATTTAGTAAACTTTAGTAGAATTATAATTATTATATTAATAAAAATTATATATAGATTAGTTATTCTAATTAATATATCAATATATATTTTTTTATTTAGATCTCTGAACTAAATATATAGAAATTTGGTCTAAAAAATTAAAATTAATTAATTTTTCTAATACTCTATAAAAAATTAACTATAATCTTTAATAAAATAATTATTGGTAAAAAATTATTTATAATATTATAAAATTTTATAATTACTAATATCTTCTCTATATAAATAATATAATTACTAACTAGAAAATTATAAAATATATTTAATAATATCTACAAAATTTAATTTTAACTACTAAATTAAAAGAACTGATAAATTATAATAAAAGGGGTAATAATAAAATGAATAATTTAAATAATAATTAAAATAAATATATTAATTAGAAAATAATTAAAATGGGAAAATTTTCAAAAAAAAATAAAATAATTAAATTATGTATTAACTAAAATATAATATTAAGCTAGTAAAATTAATAAAGATAGAGAAAAAATATCTAATTTTAAAAAAGTAAAATAAATATATTTAAGTACTTTCTAATATATAATATTTTGGATATGTAAACTTAAATTTAAATTAATAAAAAATTAAAAAATTAAAATTAAAATATTTTTAAAAATATTACTCTCTATATTCTAATTCAATTTATTAGTAGTAGCTATAATTAATTCTTTTCTAATTTCTAAATTTAATAAAATAATAATTTATTTAGTATTTATTATCTAAAATAATATAATATATAGCTAATTATATATAAATATAGAAAAATAAAAATTAATTTTAATATATTATAATAATTAATTCTAAATTTTATTAATAATTATTATAAAAGCTAGTTTTATAAAAAATTAATACTAATGAAATTTAAATAAAAAATTTAAAGTATTATTTTTATACTAAATATAGTGAATAAAGTAAATATTTCTATTGAAATTTTAC
>NW_003315161.1:0-14209 GCF_000151505.1 Trichophyton verrucosum HKI 0517 | reverse complement strand
CTTACTAAACTTACATTACTAAGTATAAAGACTAGATAGTATATAATATTGAACTCTATTATATTTATAATTACTATTATTTATTAAGGCCTTTATATAAAGGGGCGTTTATATTATTAATTTAGCTCGATATATACTATTTAGTAGTAGATATCTTCTAGATAAGGCCTTATTATAGAGGGATATAGTAATATTTAAATAATTATAAGAATAAAGAATATAATAAAGTAGTAGCTTATTAAATAACTATCTATTATTATTATAATAGTAGCCTCTAGAGTATTTAAGAATGGTATATACTTAATTATTCTTAGGTTATAGAATATTAAAGAGTATTTAGTATATTTAATATTTTATTTATTATAACGTCTAGCAAATAGCTAAATAATAAGGGTATACCTTTATTATTTTTATATAACGGATATATAATAAATAATACTATTATTTTTATATAACGAATATATAATAAATAATATATATATTTATAAGTTATAATAGTAAGTTCTGGTTACTAGAATAATAATATATTAGTAGCGTATTATTCTTATAAATATATAAAGCCGCTAAGTATCTCTCTTTATTAAAGTTAAACTAACTTCTTTTTGTATTAGAAATTTAGTAAAGTCGGCTCGTTATAAGAATTTTTTTCTAGAAATTCTCTACTTATAAGGTTCTTCTTCTATAAAATATTAATAATATACTAATAGAATTAAAATAATTAAACTTATATTCTACTTATACTAGTTTATTCTACTATTTACAAGATTTATAGTATATAATAGCGAAGTAGCGGCTTACTATAAATTTTAAAAATACTAAATCTCTAATAAAAAATGCTAAGTTAAAAAAGGAATTAACTACTAATATAGGCTATAGTATAATTATTAAGAAAATTAAAAATACCTACTTTAGTACTCTTATAGTTAATACTAGAAAATTAAATATAAAGAAGTAAACTAGAGCTAATTAAATATTAAACGAGGTATATATTATTATACTATAAAAAAAATTTAAGTTAGACCTTAGTCTACTTAAAACTTTATACTATATAAAGGGTCTTATTGGTAAGAAAAATATAGACCTCTTAATACGGGCTATATTTACTTACTTTATAACTAACTAAATAAAGACTAAGTACTTATAGTAGGAAAATCTTATATTTAAGAGATTTAAGTAAGAGATTAAAAATCTAATAAGTATAGATAAGTTAATAGCCTTAGGTTAGATACTAAATAATTTATAACTAAAGGATATTAAGTCGATTAAATTTACTACTATATAATATTAGAGAGCTACTCTACTTTATAGCCTTAATACTTAGAGCTCGCTAGCTATAGATAGAGAGAAATAGAGTAACGGAACGGATATTAAAACTCTAGATAAAGAGGTAAGTTAAATCTAAATCTTATAGATATTAGATCTAACTATTTATTAGGATTATACCTAGGGTATCGACTTATACTAAGATAATTTACTTAATTCTAAAAGTATAGGTATATTAAGATTAAATTAAGTATTACTTAATAAAGTAGATAGTAAAGGTTTCTTCTTTGCTTTAGTATATATGAGCCTATAGACTATACCTCCCTATAAATATAATAATATCCTTAGCGGCGAGAAGGTATTTAAGTCATAAATAGAGTCTATCTTTAGTATTCCTCCTAAGAATACTTTAAAATTTCTAGCGGTATTATAATATAAAGAGTTAGTAAGATTCTTCTATATATTTATTAAGACTATATATAGTAAGGCAAACTTTAACTTTAGTCTAGCTAAGGCGATTACTAGCTTGTAATTTAATAAGATAAGTCCTAAACTACTAGTATTTTAATAATATTAATTCTAATAAATATTAGTTTTAGTCTAATAAATTTTAGAGCTTCCTATTATTTTACTAGTATCTCTTTCTAGAGAACTATTATAAATATATTAGAAAAATTACCCTATAGGATTAGTAGATACTCTAGAAGATACCTATTCTAAGAACGCCTAAAGTTTTATATCCTCTTTTTTTTCTAATAGAAGATAAGAGCTCTAATAAGTTTCTCTAGAATAAACTCTTCGCTATTCTATTTTGTTATCTTAATAACTAGAATCTACCTAAATTAGCCTAGGAGGTTAAGATTTAAAATATATCTTATACGTATTACGATCTACAATTTCTAAAGAACCTTTCTAATAAGTAATATATTATAGTATATTAGTCTCTAATCTACGTATATGTAATTAGTTATCCCCTATAGTAAGAACTAAGATTAATCTAATAAATAAGAGAATTAAGATTCAAACTAATAATATAGTAGGGGTAAATAAGTAAAATTTAATAAAAATATAGTATAGGTTTTACGTAAGCTCTTAAGCTATATTATCTAGTAGACTAATAATTAGTAGGTCTACCCCTAGGCAGTATCTAAAGAGCTTAAGACCTTTTAATAGAAGACTGAAATTATAGAGAAGATTATAATATTAAATAGTATCCCTAATTAAGATTAACTATAGTCTTACCGTATTAGAATAGAGTTTATTAAAGAGCTTAGTAAATAAAATATAAAATTTTAAAAGATAAAACTAGTATTTAATAGGAGTAAAAATATAATCGAAGGTACTGGAGATATTTATAAGAAATAGGCCCAAATATCGAGTAGGTAGCTTTTAGATAAACTATAAGATATAGTTAAGGAGTAGGAGGTCTAGATAAGTAAGAATAAGGAACTAAAGAATATAGTAAGTATTACTATCTATAATTCTTATAATTATTAGATTAAGGAGCTATACTAACTTCTCTCTAGTTAGACTAAGTTCCGTATAATACTATTAGATAGAAGTATAGTAAGTATCCCGCGGTAATTAACTATATTAGTCGATTTTATAATTACCTCTATTAGTTATAGGTACTAAAGATCGTCGTCCGGATTATAGGCTCTTACTTAAATAAAACTATAGAATAGTTTAATAGATACTACTTAGAAAAGGATTAGATAAGATATTATCTAAGGGTAGTATACGATAATCTTATTCTAATATTTATAAAATTCTTAGTCTAATCCGAGGTTTAATTAAATCCCTAATAGATAAGGTAGAATTATATTGGCTGCGCTCTAATATAAAGAATAATATTCCTAAATATTTAAAATTTCTATAGACTAAAGCTTTTTATAAATATATTTAGCCTAATTTTAAAATCTTTAGTATACTTATATTATATAGCTTTATTAAATATCGTCTTTCGAAAATCTAGATATATAGATATATAAAAACTAAAGAGAAGTCTAGGCGATATATTAATAAGGTTAGTTCTCTTAATTATTAGATTTATATAATTTTCCTAGGCTAATCTATCTTAGGCTAATTTTCTTAATAAAATAACGGAACTTTAGCGTTATAATATTTAGTTTATAGACTATAGTATTCTAATAAATATTAATAATATTTTAGAGTCTACTAAGTACTATTATCTAAATACTATTATATTTAATTTTATAAAAATCAGAATTATGGAATTAGGTCTTTTATCTACCCTACTAGATGGAAAAAAGAGTATTATACTCCTAAATTTTTATTTTTATAAACTTTAGAAATCGATTAAAAAATAATGTAGTAACTTCTAAAAGCTTATTCCGAAATATCTTTAAAATATAACCCCGGGTATAAAAATTAAATATATAAAAAATAATAAAAGTAATACTATAGCCTCTAAGCCAAGCTAAGAGAATATACTTATATTAGATAATAATAAATCTAAGGATTATACTACTAATAAGGAGAATAATAATACTAAATTCGAAAATAAGGAAAATAATACTAATTCTAACGAGAGTAGTAATACTAAATTTAATATTAAGAATAGTAATACTAAATTCGAGAATAATAATACTAAAACTAAAGACGAGAATAATAATACTAAAGCTAAAGATAAAGATAATAGTACTAAAGCTAAGGATGAGGATAATAATACTAAAGCTAAAGATAAGGATAATAATACTAAATTTAAAGATATGAGTAAAGATACCAAATCCGAAGATAAGAATAAGGATATTAAATCTAAAAAAAAGAATAATAATATTAAGCCCGGATATTAGAATAGTAGTACTAAGTTGGATACTAAGTATAGAGCCGCTAAGAGGAACTAATGGTATACCTAAATACTAAGTACTTTAAAAAGTCTACATACCCCTCGCCGATCTAAGCGATTTAAAACTATTAGTAGCTTTATTAAGGCCTATAATAAGATTATTGGAATCGTATATTATTAACTATAAATTATAATATTCTCTTATTTATAAGTTTTAATTATCCCTTAATAAGTAAGAAAAGGCTAACTAATACTTAAACTTATAAAGTTTTATCTATATTCTTTATTTTACCTCGGCGGCCTTAATCGAAACTTAGTATTTATATTAGAATAGACCCTAATCTCTATAATATTTATATAGCTAATATTTTCGATAATAGAATAAAGTTTTCCTTAGATATAATATATAGTAATTAATTAGTTCCCTTTTTATTTCTATATATATTGCCTGAACTCGCAATTATAAAAATAATATAATAGGTAGAAATATATATAAATTAATTACTCTATAGAAAATATCCTTAGTATTATAATTATCTACCTTAAAATAGTAAAGTAAATATAAGTAGCCGGATACTATAGATATTTTAATTTAGTATTTCGATATTAAGAAATAAAAGGAAAATATTATTCTATTATTCTTCTTCGATAATATTTCCTTTCCCTAAGACGTATATTCTATTAAGGAACTAGCTATCTTATTAGTATAAATAAGTTAAGTAAAAGTTTTAAGGCTTACTTTTCCGATATCCTTATTTCTAATACGGTATATCTATTATATATTAGTAATACTCTACCCTATAATATACCCTCGATAGAGTTTCCTCTTAGTAAAGAGTTAGTTTAATCATCCTTATTAGTACCCCGTCCTTTATATAATATATTAATTTTAAATCTCGTAAATATTAGAATAGAAATAATAGAACTTCAAAAGTAATAGATCTATTACCGTACTCCTAGGCTATATCTATTTTATTATATCTAGAATATATTCTTAGATAGTCTTTCCTAGGACTTGGCCTAGATATAACCAACCCTACTTTCTCGAATTCTCTTAAATATTAGAATATATACTAATATATAGATACCCTAATATTTAAATACCTTAATATCTCTAGCTTATATAGTATTATATATAGTAAAATACTTAATATACTTAGTTAGTTCTAGGAGAGAAGAGTATACTATAATTATTAAATAAGGAACCGCTACTAGATTTTAAATTTATTCATTAGCCTTCTTAATATTCACTCCGTTATTTACTAGCCTGGCTTATAGTAAATATAGACGAAATACCTTTAATAAATACTTAAGTAAAGGTAGCTTGACTAGCCTAGGTAAAGAATTGTTTAGATTAGAATAATAATTAATAGGGTTGTATACTTTAGACTAGTAAGACCCAGGATAGGAGTTCTTATTCTAAGGTCTCATTTACCCCCTATAGCGAGCAGTATAATACGAAATACTACTATTATCTCTACTATATAAAGGGGTAATTATTCTAGAGGTTATTCCTTAACTTAGAAAAAGGCCCTATTCTAATATAGAAAGAGGAATAAGGGTTATTTACTACTATGATATACTATCGTTATATTTTACCCTTAGTAGTATTCTAGATAACGAGGTATACCGATACCTACTTTATATATAATAATATAACCATTTACTAGTCTATCTTTATATATAAGGAGTTATAGTAGCGAGGGTTAGAGAATATATAGTAGCCCCCCTTTTTACCTAATTTAAACCCGATGGAGAATATTTAGAGCTAGATAATAACTTATATCTAGAATAATTATTAAGATAAATTAGGTCTAAATAATATTAAGTAGGCTTTAATAGTAGTATAGGAGGTTATTTCGAGTAATTTTTTATATAAGCTAATATAATTAATAAAGAATTAATATAAACTAGTTATCGAGTTAGACGGAGGCTCTATTACTAGATAAATTAATCTATAGGGGTAAGGCTATTATTTAGAAAATTATGGTAATAGTTATTACTATAGATTAGGTCTTTATAATATAATAAATCTCTTAAACATTGGAATCTAAATTAATAGGTTAGTAAAAGGATCCTCTAGCTAGTTATTAAAGGCCGATCTATATTAACCCTTATATTATTATTTACCCAATATATATATTCCTAGCTAATATTATTCCTTATCTTAGATACTTTATAATATATCTAGTTTATATAAATCTTATATTTGTTAAATTAGTAGGTGAAAAGAGGGAGGTATAGAATAATATAGGTATTAGAATATCCTATCTATTAGTAGTTATTACCTACTAGCTACCCCCGTTCTAAGCGACTATATTCTATTTAGACTATAATATATACTATATTCTAATATTTATCTTTTTCTGGAAGCTTTACCTAATTATAGTTATCGAAATATCTACTATAACTCTAAGCTCCTTACGTGTTAAGGTAGTTATACCTCCTCCTTCTCCTAATATAAGTTTATTCTTTTCTACTAATACCTTTTATACCGAAGCTATATCTAATTTAGATCTATATAGACTTTAGGTATATAAATAATCCTACTTTATTATACGAGTATAACTAACTAATATTTATAGAATATAGTAACTAAAGAGCCTACCATTATTTCTAGTACCCTAAATAAATAAGTGGGAATAGATAATAAATACGAAGTAATAGAGACTAACTATTTAGTAACTTATAGTATCTATATTAAATAGAATCTAACTTTAAATCTTATAATTATAATAATTTATAGAACTATATAGCGAATTATCATATTATCGGAACTATTCTAGTAGAGAACGTAGGAGGCCTTCCACTATTAGTAGAGGAGGACTACCTAGAATAAGAAGTATTCATAATACTACTTCCGTATAACGGGCTACTCCTCCTATATTTAGTAGTTATTTATAGAAGAAGCTAGGTTTCTATCTAGAACCTCGATTATTAAGTATAACTCGTATACTATAATATTTTTATATGTAGCTATACTCTATTTAATTAGTATAAGCTCCCTAGTTTATTACCTTCGAGCTTCCCCTCTTTATTATAAATTTATACTTTATATTAAAATAATTATAGAGGTATTCGCCTTGTAGACGGAATTTATATATACTCCTAAATAACTTAGGAAGTATACTTTAGAGTTTATCTTTAATTATTACTTACTATTTACCTTTATTAACTTATTTTTATTCTAACGGCTCCTTTATCTAGCTATTAATAATATTTTACTTCTAATTTTATTATATTAATAACTTATATCGTTTCTTACTAAGAAGGTAGAAATATTAATATTAGAATAGCTTACTAAAATCCCTCCTAGCGTAATAGTATTACTCGCCTTAGACTACTAGATAAGCCCTAGTATATATTTATTTACATCTATTATCCTTTATTATATTAATAAGGATTAGGAGGTTCGCGAGCTACTATTAGAATGTACCCCCCTTATTAGTATTTATACTAGGGATTAATTTATTAAGGTAGTATTTAAAGTCCTCGTTTACTATAACCTTATTAATAAAGTACTATCTATTATAGTAAATAATACTTTAAATGATAAGATATTATACTCTAGGCTTATATCCTATATCTAGACTTATAGTACCGATTAGCCTAGCTATAATTCTAGTCTAGCTAGTATCCTATTAATTAAGAAGTATATCCTATATATTCTATATATTATTAACCTAGTAGTGAAGGTAATCCTAAAATTAATCTAAGTAGAGCCTTCTAATAATAAGGAGATTACTATATAGAACCCTTTGGTTTTATATATATAGAGTAATACGGGACTACTATATTCTCTTAAAAAGGTATTATTATTCATTATTACTCTTTATTAATAATTCTAATAATTATTTGTTTTATAGTTCTAATAATTATTTATTTTATAGATCTGTAACCTTTCCATATTTATTACTACTATCTTAAAGAGGTTAGATCTCTTTAAGGAGCTATAAGCTAATGGAGAAGGGGGGCTACTCCTCCTTTATTATAACTACTAGATATACTAGAACTCGATACTCTATATATTTACTTATACTATAGAGCTTCGTAATATATTTATACTCTTTATCTAACGCTAGCTACATAATAATTTATCTTATCTATATATTTAAGCTAAAGCATAGTTCTAGCTAGAATACCTTTTTAAGCTTCTTATTCTATTTTATATAGTAATACTTAGTATTTTAAAGGTCGCCGATCTATTGGTTAACCCAATTTATAATATATATAAATACCTCTATAACTATTTAGATACCTCTATTAAGAAACTTAAAACCAAATATATTCTATAGAAGGTAATATTATATACTAGAATTAGAGCTACTTATAAAAAGCTATCGACGTACTATATTTAGATAAATAAAACTTAAGGATAACTCTATATAATAGCTACTATTCTTAATTCGAAATTAAATCTATAGATATTTAATAAGGCCTTATAGAGAGAGGAAGCTAAAAACCTAGGGGATAGGTTACCCGAAGTAGATATTAACTAGATATAAGAGTATTAATAATATTTTAAGAATATCTTCTCTTATTATTAGGTATAATATCTAGATATTATTATACTTAAATATATACGTTACTAAACTCTCTTTAAGTATCTATATAATAAGGGCTTCGTATTAAAGAAATAGAAGAATCTTTTAAGTAAGTCTCGAGAAGTTATTATTTTTAATAAAGTTACGGAGTATTTTAGTAAAGGTAAAACGTTATAATTCTCCTAAATATAAAATTTACATATTCTAATATATATAAGATTTAGGAACTATCTAAGATATATTAATCTTCAAATACTAGAAAGTAAACTCTAAGTACTTTCCGATTTTTTCTATAATAGCTTATAATATTCTAGTAGTTCTACCCTTTACTATAGGTATAGAGTAGTTATTTAATATCGCTCGTAATATAAACTACTTTTACTATACTAGACTTAATCCCTAGATTATCTAGATTATTATAGTGGAGCTTACTAATAACTACTTTAATAAAGATAGGCTCGTTACTAATAACCTCTCTAAGGCTAAAAACTCTACTCCTATAACGTCCCTTCGTTATATATAGTACCTTAACTAAGTAATAGAGTCTACTATTATAAAGTTCTTAAATAGAGAGTATATTAGTAATATTAAGAACCTACTTTCCCATCGTTAATTAACTATACCTATTAATAAAGAAGAGGAAAATAGGTATAAGCCAATCTCTTTTGGTACTTAAGTATATCGCCGTAGTAAATAGGTACTAATTTAATATTTACTTATCTAATTCTAATATTCTTTCCTATTATACTCTACTTCTATATTTAGTAGTAATACTAGTTTTATTATTAATTACTTTTTATATATACCTTGATTATATTTTTTATATTTTCTATATATTATATCTATAGTATTATAAATTTATATATTATATATAATATAACTATATCCTATATACTTTTATAATCTTATAATTATAAAATTAAAATGAATTTTATACTTTTTAGGTTAAATTTTTATCTCATACTAGCGAATAATATTTTAGATAATTTTAATAGCGTACTATATTATTAATTCTTATATTTATAAGATTTATATTTTAGCTTATAGGGATATTAAACCTTATAGATAGGTCCTATAGGTGGCCTATTTACCCGCTTAGATTTTTAAATTTACCTACTACCTACCCACTACCCTTACTAGCTGACTATGGTGGGCAAAACCCACACCTACCTATTTACCCATAGATTGAGTTCTGTCTATCCTCATATCTAGTACTAACTAGAGTAACTACTATAGTAGTTATTTAATATACCTCCTAATATAATAAAAATCTACTCTCTCTATAAATATATATTATCTATAGATAAATTCTATAATAATGAAAAGAAACTACTATATTATTACTTTATATATTATAATTTTAATACTATATATTTTATTATTTTCTCTTTTTATTTTATAATATATACTCTACTAATAATTAGTTATATAGATATATCTTATATATATTATAGTATATTATATTAATTAATTAAATATGTAATATTTTCTTTTATATTTACTTTAATATTTAATATTTATTATTTTATAAGTAATATTTAATTATTTAATATTTATAATCTACTATTTAAGCTTTATTATTTATTTATATTTATTAGGAATAATATAACTAAATAATTTTATAATAGAATTTATTATTATAATAAATCTCTTATATTTATATTTATTAGCTATAACTCGATGAATTCTTAATTATAAAATATATTTATAAATATTATTCTTTTTTAAATATGGAGAAAACTCTATTATTTATAGAGCTCTTTATAATTAGAAGCTAGTACTAGTTTAATCTTTATTTAAATTTAAATTTATAATCCATAGTATAATTCTAATAATTATAATAATTTAGAGTTTAGTTTATTTTATTTAACTTTAATTATTATTTATAGCTTATTTTATAAAGTTATTTTTTCTATATTTTTATACCATAATTATCTACCAACTTATAGATTTTAGATAAATTTATATATTTATCTTTATAAATTAATTTTTTAAATATTATAATCTGGTAGAAATATTTATATTAAGCTCTAGTTTACTCTATATTTAGAGGCTATTATAAATCTTTATATTAAGAATTTACCAACCATTTTTAAAATTACTATAATTATTAAAGAAATATTTAAAAATTATAATATCTAGCTATATTTTATCATGTTAATTTTATAGAATGATAGCCTTTGATATATCGATATTTATAGCTTATTATATCTACCTCTATACTATATATTATTTTTTCTTTATAGAAATTTAAATTAGTATAATAAGTTATAATTAAATATGGAAGATTTAAATCATAAATATATTTATTTAATATACTATATATATTATATATATTATATTTACTACTATTTATATTATTTTAATATATTACTATATACTAATTATTTATTATAGTAATATTTAGTGGATACTTAAATTATAATTAATAATAACTAACTTATATAGCTATATAATTATTAAAATAAAGTTTATATAAACTTCTATAATAATTCTATAAATATTTTAGATAATATAGTTAATAATATTATATAATTTAACTATTATATTATTTCATCTTTATTTTATATAGATAGTACTTAATATATATATTAATTATTTTAGAACTTAATAATAATTATAATTTATTTTAGTAAATTTATATTATTTATTATATTCATAGCTAATTTATTCTAGAAAAAAATTAGCTATAAACTATACTTTAGTTAGATTATTATAAATTATCTAAATATTATTATTTATATATTTTATATAAAAATAAAAGTACTACTATAAAAATTAAAATTAGTAAAATTTTTAATATCCACTATATTTATATTTAAACTATAGAATATTAGAAATATAAACTTCTATATATATACTTATTAATTTAGCTTATAGATTATAAATATTTTATAAACTTTATCTATATTAATTAATATATTTCTACTAAAATATTTAAAAATTTGGATAATTATAAAATAATATTAAAATATTTTTATTTTATAATTTATATATATAATATTTATAATTTATAAAATATCTATATAAAATATATAAATAATACTAGCAAGCTATAATATTTAAAATAATTTTTAAAAAAATTCTATAATAAAATTATAATTAAATATAATAATTATTTCTAATATAAGTACTAAGTTAACCATTTTATAAACTTTACCAAAATTATAAATAATCTATAAATAGTAATTAATAATTACTAAATTATCTTTTATAATCTATATTTAATTTAGTATTACTAAATTTATATTAATATTAAAGTCTATTTTATAATTAAAGTTATTACATATTTAAATAAATATATTTATAAAAGACTAAATAAAATATATTTATAAATATAAAAAATAAATAGTAAAATTAAATTATATATATAAGCTCTCTATATCAGCTCTATAGAGGCTATTTAATAAATATTGAAATTTCTATACCACTAGAAATATCTACTAGTAGAGATTTTTTCTATCTATCCACTAAATAAATAATCTATATATTTTAAAAATAATATAATATTATAATAGATATATAGCTATATAAAGACTTAATAATTTAAATTAATAACTTTCTTTATTTATAATATTACTAATCTTTTTAATAGTTTATATCTTTATTTAGAGTATCCAATTTACTTTATATAGAAAGTTTAAATATAAATATAGTAGTTATATTAAAAAGGTATAATAATTAATTATATTTATTACTATAATTTAAATTGGAAAGAATAATTTTCTCATATATATTACTTATTTATATTTTAAATTTAATAAATTTTAAAAATTTATATTATTATAAAGATATTTTATATTTAATATTTTAAATTATTTATTTTACTTATAATTTATTTAAAAATAATAGAAAGTAATTTAAAATATTTAATTTTATAATTATTTTTACTTTTAGAAGTTTATTATATTCTCTTTTCATAGTTATATTACTAAACTATAATATTAGTAATTTTTTAGACTTTTAATTAAAGTATAATTAGTATTTCTATAATAATTTATATTACTATTTATAGTAAAATATAAAAGGTAGTTATACTTATTTTAAAATTATAAATAATATTATTTTTAATTGTAGTTTATTTCTAATAAAGAATATATTGGTTAAAAGTAATAAATATTTTTTAAATTTTAATTTATCCATTTATGTTATATTTTAGTTAATTATTTATAACTTTACTAATATTTTATCCATAGCTAATTTATTTAATACCATTTAATATAATAACGAGGCTAATAATATTTATAGTTAGTTTAATGAAAGCTAGTAATTTATATTTAATATTATTATAACTATAATTTTTAAATAATTAAAATTTATTCATTTTTTTCTATAAAATACTAGTAATATTAATAAAATTTTCTTTTATAAAACTTTATATAATTAGTTATATACTAATAATTAAACTATAATATATATAACTTTATCTAGTATTATAATTATTTTTCTATTTAATAAAACTATTATATACTTATAATTTAAAATATTTATTAATATACATAAAATATTTATTTTATTAATTATAGTTAGGTCTACTATAGACTACTATATATATTCTACCTCTCTTATAATATAGAATAAAGTTTTAATATAGTACTATTTTTATATAAAAATTATAAATTAACTATTTAAAAATTTATAAAATAATACTATAAATCTATTTAGTAATATTCTAATTTTATTAAAAAGTAACTTTATTTAGATATTATCCATTATATAATATAGTAATAAAATTATAATAATATTCATAAGTATCTAATATTCTTTTATATAGTTATTATTAAAAGTATTATAATTATATTAAAATATATATTTATAGTTTAATGTAAACTTTTAGTTATTTATAATTCAATTTATATATTTATTTCATAATACCTCTCCATATAATATTATTAATATTTTATTATATATTAAATATAAATATATAATTAAAAACTTTTATAATTATATATTTTTATTTAATTATTTTTTATTTACTATAAATAATAATACTTCTACTACTTAATAATTTTTTTTTTATTAGATTATTTTTATAATTTATAATAATAAATTATAAGCTATTAATAAAATAATATCTAAATATATTCTAGATTTTATCTATATTTATTTAATTATAAATTTAATTATTATAGATTTCTAGAATACCTCTAATATTGAAAAATTTATATATAAATATTTATATTTTATTAAAATACTAAATATACCTTCTTTTAATTTATAGTTAAAGATTAATATACTTATTATATTTTTTTATAATTTATAGCTTAAGGAAAAGCTCTATAATGGTACTAAATCAATTATTACTTAGCTATACTAATATTTAATTAAAGTAATTATTATTAGTAATTTATATAGTAAATACTACTACTTTATCTCTTATATTAATTTATAATTATTAGTAAGTAAGCTATTATTTATATTAAACTATAGGTAGTTTTTAATTACTCCTTACTTTATAATAACTATTAATAAATTATAAGGCTAGTTTTTTAATTGTATTAATATTAATCTATATTTTCCAATATTTATATATAGCTAGTTATATATTACTTTTTTATATATAAGAATATTTAAAATTTTATAATTTTATTAA
>NW_003315160.1:0-17298 GCF_000151505.1 Trichophyton verrucosum HKI 0517 | reverse complement strand
TAAAAAGAGGTATTTTTAATATAGTAATATTTTTTATAACTATTATAAATAGCCTACGCGGGCACGTAATTCGGAGTTGTACAATATTGAATAACAAGTTAAGCGAGATGGAAGTAACTAGCCGGACGATGCAACATTCAATGGCCTTGGCTACATCCATGTCGAAGTCAACAAGGGGTATGTATCAGACTATAAAGGGTAGGCATATCCCCATTACCCTCAGAGCCTGTGCTTGCTTCAACTAACATTGGTGTAGTTTAACTATCACCATTTATTTATATCACCCGCAAAACATTTATCCTGACTAGTTAACCCTTTGTATGTTACCACCACAAAGCGATCCGAGACGACTTCTTTTATTTTTCCGGATTCTAATAGGAGAGCCAGCTACTGTTTTGATTTTGCTAGCGGCCGAGGCTCAGTCCGGGTAACAATCCCTAACAACAGCTCCTGGAAATACTGGGAAGATTTGCTTAACCCACATTCCCCATCTGCGATGAGCTTACGTGCCTTAGCTGGCACTGCTTTCGTCGAAGTTCCACTAGTACTTCTCATGGAGAGGGCCTTCAGGGTGGAAAGAGCATCTCATTTAGTTCAATTGCTTATTCTACTTGTTTCATAAACGATCCTATCGCTATCAGAATGACCTTATAGTCAGCTATAAAGGGAGATGAATCCTTCCACAGGAATGGCTGCAGCGCCATCGTCAACCGAGACCGCAGGGCTTTCCTCTTTTCAACGCCACACTACCGCCATTGCTATATCTTTTTCAAAGTTCCCACCCACTCGGTAATAAGATTATTGACCTAATGCTCGCCATTCAGTTGAGGACAATTTTCTATTCCAACGGATCATACGATAGCCCCATTCCCTTGATGGTGGGAATGGCGACTGGCACGGAACCCTGTGTACCAGGGTGGGTATATGGGTTTAAATAGCATATGCAAAAAGGACTTATCTATACAGTCCTGGGAATAAGTTACTGGATTGGAAGGCTACTTCTTGGATGAAGGGCGGTTACCCGGAGTATACTTACAAGTCAGCGGGCCAAGGCACAGTTTGATATGGGATTCAATATTCACCGAGTCCTGGGAATTTATGATTGTTTTACACAACTTTCAAAAACCTGGTTGATCAATTTAATAACTACCTAAGCTTCCGCGTCACCAATGTTCAATCAGCTTTTATAGAGAATATAGGGATTTAAAGTCAGAAAGAGCGTCGCTCAGCTACCCGTGGCGACTGTTAAACAGTATCATCTCTATCGCAACTCGTATGCCGGACAATCCAGTAGGTAACTATCCCCACCGAGATTAATTCGAGAGTGTTAATTTAAAAGTAATTGACAATGTGACAATAATCATATTGATAAATAACATGAGTTTCATAGGTTCGTTTCTTTATTATAGAGAAACCATGATATATACATTAGGGAATATATAGCTCCACCTAAGGGCATCTTTAGCTAACCTGCCTTACCCTCAATCCAGTCGATATATGGCCACTAGATATGTCAAAGGTACAGCTTGTTCAAATATCTGGCGTCCTATAACGTCTATAACTATGGAAATGACGTTATGGCTCAGCCTCATCTGTGGTGGACTGGGCGGCTGGGGCCCGTATCAGCGCCTTCTCCCAGATACTGCAGACATTCAACGGCAGTCCACCGAACATCTGGGGTACAAAGCATATGCTTTATTAGCTCTCCGAAATACCCACGAAAAGAGGTAGCTTCTGATAGCAGCTTTTCATAGTATTTGGCTTCTTGTGCCCGATCCCGGCCACGGAAAAAGCACTGAGCTTCTTTCTTGGGAAATCGCCGGAGAAGAGAAAGGGCAGTTACCCCGAGAGACCAAATATTTGCTATATAAGAATACCTGCGGCCAAGGTATACTTCCACAGCAACGTGAGTTAACTGGCCACCATGTGTGGCTCCTTCTCTGCTGGTAACTGCCAGGCCAAAATCGGCAAGGCAGACATGCAATGGTGATAATGACTTCAGCAATATATTGTCCTCCTTTATATCTCGATGGAATAAGGCCATTTCTTCGAGGTATCTGAGGGCCCTGAGGCATTGGTGAACAACTTCTAGGGCCTCGCGCGTAGAAAAGTTATAATTCTCCAGCGAGCCAAGAGGATGGTACGCCATGATCAAGCAGTTTGGTCTCTGATTGAGATAGAAATGGCTGGTAACGTACTTGATAATATTCGGCTCGGATAATGTCAGTATCGAGTTCAGGGACCAGGATACAGAAGTTAAGACTTACATGATGCAGCCTCTTGAGGATAGCAACCTCTCGTAAGAGAGCTTCTTGTGCTCCAGGGTCCACTGCTACCTTGCATGCAAATTTTTCCTTTGTAATCCGAGACTCAAAGAGGTAAACGGCGCCAAAAGAGCCATTTCCGAGCTTCTTGATCCATTTGAATTTTCTTTGGAACTCAGGAGATGTGTCTTTAGTGGGATCCATATTGATAGCACGTCGTATGTTAAACTGGCAGGGGGTTAGAAGTATATATGGACGTGTAGCTAATCCAAAGGAATCTTTGCTATACTGTGATATTCCGAAGTAGTCGTGTAAACAAGGGCCAACGAAGAGGAATTTATATAGATTTTATAGCCCGTCAAGCAAGTCCGATGACTTCCCATGGTGAACAGGCAAGTGCCTGTGGACATTCATAGACGTTTTGGATTAGGACCTGCCGATCGTATATTTGCAAAGATTCCACTGCCCCGGCATATAGTCGATTCATTTTGAAGAATGTCCTCCAGCCACATATAGTGACCAAGGAGCGAGCGTTCAGAATATAAAAAGGGGGTGGCAGTATAACATGGCTATATAAGGCCGTACTGATGTAGATGAAGGTATAAAGTCACGGAGATGAGGATCCATTGACTCCAATGCAGAGGCACTTGCATCATAGTTATATAGCTAAATGAATGTATGAAAAGCAGAGCTGATTCATTATATTTTATGCTTGCTCTGGTTTCAGCCATCACTCTAGATGTTTGTTAGGAGGGTTATCCGTTTGCTTCACCATGCCCTATAGGTATCGAAAATGTTCACTAAATGAGAAAACCATTTAATGTCATAAAATAGTTTGAATAATCAAACTATGTATATGGTCTTTGATTAGAAGTTTTAAACCATCTACGCTCTATTGGAGCAAACAAGGAGTAAATTAATGGAAGAGCAAAACGCTGAAGTTGAAAAAGAGGTTGAATTAAATGGTAAACTTTACCGCTTTTAGCAACGGACTGAAGTTAACCTTCCAGCCGAACCTTATTTGCTCTGTTTTTACTTTTTCTGATATCAAAAGAAAACATCTTTGGGGGTTTCTAGGGGATGCTGAATCAAAAGGATACAGTAGAAGTTTGCATTAAGAAATGTAAAGCGAAGCGCTCGAAATATATTTGTTATCATTTCTAGTAAATGACCTTGAGTGCTAAGTGGATTGCTTGTAGATTCAACAGAGCCTATGTGGATGCAAACAGATACGGGATAGAATTCGCTTGCCAAACCTTTCCGCTTATTTCGACACTGCCTCATGATTTGATCCTCTGGAATGCTAACACAACAAACCTCTACCTAGTCTGCATTATATAGCTGCTGCTATCTCCATAAATTAACGAATACCGGTCTCGAGAAAATAATATGACATCCTTTGCAGTCCAACAAATATGGCCAACGGCTCGAAAACCCCATCCCGAGAGGGATCCTCCTCTGAATCTCATGGATGCAAGGTAAAGCCTCTCAATTGGCGTAAGAAAAAATCTCCAAAGGACAAAAAAAAGTCAAAAGTTAAACCGACGATATCTGCTCCTATCATGGTCGTGGACGCAGGACTCGCAGCCCAGCGAACAAGAGGGATCCTCCCGATCCATCCTGCTACACAAGATGAGCTGCCCAATCACCAGACGTTAAGAACCGACGGCTACTCAGGTGTACCTGCGTCTAGAGAGAGCGAGACGTCGACACAGGCTCCTTGGCACCATCCAGAGCCACTTTATAGTCGAGATGAATCGGCAAGTCACCCAAGCCCGGTTCGAACAAGAGGCCATCCACGCATATATGGAGAGGAATCGTATGTTTATTATTTATCCTTTACATTTGAGAGTAATGAATCAAATGCAATTAACACAGAGATATTAGGTATGAGAATAGTTGTGGTCCTAATTCTGAGGTTTACCATGCACCAAACAATAACTCGGCTTCCTCGACAGAAAGCTGGGATAATTGCAGCGAATACGATGAAAATATCCCAGCTGTGCCCCGGCCGGCCCCGGTAACGATACACCGTCGTATTCCAGTTAACGCTGATTTTGGACGTGAGCCGAGACTAGCTGTCAACATCGTGCAGAACAACAGAAATGAATCTAGTCAAGCCTCTAGGGCTGTCCAAACTCATGAATTAGAAAGCCCAGAAAGTTCGTCGGTTGGAGACTCTCAACGTATGGGTAAGTTGCATCCTCCCTGAACCATGGTGTCAGGGGGCTAACGTATTCGTTTAGAGGTGGTATATATCCATACGGATCCATTTATTTTGCTGGAGATAGGGGCCATTTCTGCCCTTCTTGCCTTGGTTATTGCCTATTTTATTCACTTTTTCACTTGATATCATGTATTTGTCGTTGGCTAGTCCATCTTCATTCAATCAACGTCGTTTGAATCGCACACATGATATCTGTCAGCCATTATATTATCTAATTAGCTTGTAAATTCGCTGATATCGGGGTATCTCAGGTCGGCATTCTCTTCTAAAAAGGCCATCCATCTCTTGAGGAATGGTGACCCACTGCATAATTATGAGCACATAATCGATATAATGGTTAATTTGGATTTGATGCAAACCCACCTGCTAACAGTTTCTGAGTCTCCACAAATACACAGATGTCTTCTGGGACGGGTCATTGCAACTACCCTAGTCAGCACGGAGAAACTAAATGTTAAAGATGACCAAGGGCAACATACCATTCAATCTCCTTTTCTCCCCCAAGAATCCTACTTCATGGTCTGAATTACTCCTGACCAGACTTACTACGACTGCTTCCTTTTCACGGCCCTGGAAACCATCCACGCTACCAAGTTCGAGGGTAGGAAGCTTCTCTTTCAGAAGCTGAGACAATAAAGCAACTTGTGCATTATAAGGCGTAATGACAGCAATGTCCTCGGGTCTGACGCCAGCCGAAACCAAATTCTCAACATGTCTCGCGACAACCGCCGCCTCCATGTCGTTACATTTACTCTCAACAAGAAGAGACTTGGCGGATATACCATTTGAATCTGGGGATTTCTCGGGAAAGTCTCCACCCTGCGTGTCGTAGAACACCAAAGGTTCTCTGGTGTCATCTGTATCCTCGACCTCATAGGGGAGGTCCTTGAGAAGTCTTTCCCTGACTGCATCGGCAGCAATGAGTTTAGACTCATATAGTTCGTCAGAAGGAAAGTCCATTATCTTCTGATGCATGCGGTATTGCGTAGTGAGCACCCTCTTTATTCCTGTGCCATGGAGAGAGAGTAGCCTATCAAACAGTGTTATTTCCAAGTTCCGCATATCAAACGTATTGGAGAGCTCGTTAAAATGGAGGTCTTCCTTGTCCCATAATGCAGAGTTGGTCTGATCTGACTTGCTTGAGGACTTTGACTTTATTGTTGGAGGCAGTTGGAGATGATCTCCTGCCAATACAACTCTAGAAGCAGGGAGCAACGGAATCCAACATTGAGCTTCTCGAGCCTGGCTCGCTTCATCGATAAGCACGACGTCGAATTTCTGGTTCTTGAGTTGATGTCCTCCAGCTCCATGCAGTGTTCCGAGTACCACCTGGCTACCGGAGACGATATTGTCAACGCATTTCGATTCACGTTCTCTGAATTCTTTGCGAAGTTCTTTGAGATCACCGTAGATAGCTCGACGTTCTCTCCCGTTCCTGGTCTTGCGAATACTCGCTTGCTTTGAATCAATTTCCTTGCGGACATCCTTCACTATGGCAGCAGCTTCGGAAGTTTGAGATAGTACTTCTAGCGAATGATCCAGGACGGAAGATAGTAGACGTGCTGGATGCCCTATTCGAACCAACGGTACCTTGTGCAAGGCAAGACGCTCGACTATATTGTCAACTGAGATATTTGACGGGCCACAGACTAAAACTCTCTTTTTACGTTGAACTAGCTGGCGAATGAGTTCAATGAGCGTGTGAGTCTTTCCTGTGCCCGGCGGGCCATGGATGAGCGCTATCTCTCTTGATGCCAGTGCAAAGCGAATCGCTTCTTTCTGGGAGTCGTTGAGTGATGCATCCATGAACTCCAGGGTACCAACGGATTCAAAATCCAAAGGCGAGGGCGTGGTATGCCCGAATAGCACTCGGATCAGCTGGGAATGCTCCGATTCTGGCATCTTCTCCAGCTTGGCCATCGTTTGGTTCATTCTGCACTGATGTCAGTATAACGCCAACTGGACGTAGGTGGCCACTCACCGTCTATAGGTAACATCGTTCGCCAGCTTGACCCTATATTCAGTCAGTATAATTGCGATCGATACATAGGCGGATAGAATATCAAAAGACGTACAGCCAGAGCTTGCGTCCCCAGAGCTCGTCGACGCCGTCTTCATCTTGCTTGCCTTTGCCTCGATCCCCAAAGGCGGCCCAGATGGATCTCTCGCCAACGCGAGTGACGACACCTTCAAGGCCTCTCTGGCCCTTCTCGTCGTCTTGCCCGGCCTTGGATTTGGCCGTTGTTTTGCCAGAAGCAATCTCCTCGACGCGGACGATATCCCCCACCGTGATGCCATGGACACCTAGCCGGGTATTATCCTCATCCTTGCTGGCTCCCTTTGCACGCCCAGAGCCAGAGAGAGCAGTATTGAGACCGAATTCTCCTACTTCTCGGCCTCCCATACCTGTCCGACAGTTGGTGAGGACCATGCCAGTGAGCGCATGGCCAGCATTCTGCAGAGCCCGTCGGGTTGAGGCTGATGCAGCTGCAGAGCTGGAGGACAGAGGAGAGGAAGCTATCTCGTCTTCATGCTCGGCCAGGAGAAGACGCTGCTGTATTTGTGCAAATTTAGACACTGATATCGGCATATTGATGTTGTTCTAAGATGCTTGATGGAATTTTGATGAAATGACTTGTTGATAGTTATTGATTACGATGGTAGTAGATAAATGATAAATAATCAAAATGGTATCTATAACAAACAGCAAACAGTATTCTTACATCTACGCCTCGAGTTTGATATTTTTCTTACTATCCTCGACATCTTCCTGGATACTAAGCTTGATATTACTCTTGGTATCTTCGGCTTCGAGAAGGGCGTCCTTCTTGACGTCCGGTAGAGCAATATCCTCCTCCTTGTCCACCCTGACATCAATCTTGCTCTCCCTGACTTCAGGGAAATCAACGTCTTCCTCCTTGTCTGCCTTGACCGGGCTTATTCTCTTTTTTGTGCCCCTGGACTTGCTCTTGATCTCTGCTATACACAGTCCCGTACCGGAGAGGTCGCACTCGGCACACCGTCTGCCAACCGGCAGGCAGACCGTCTGTCCCAGGCCAACGAGCAGCTTGTTGATCTCATGCCACTTGTCCCTGGGCAGCCAGCTTTCGAGAGCCGCCCGTGTAGCCTCTGGGGTCTTGGTCTTGTTCCATCCCCATAGATTGGTGATGCGGTGGACATGCACGTCCACGCCGATGCCTTCATGCTTGCTCCACGCCGAGCTCATGCAGAGATACGCCATCTTGGGTCCCACACCAGGCAGACTTATCAGCCCCTCTACGGTCGACGGTATGTCAGAGTCGAACTGGTCTCGCAGGATCTCGGCGGTGGCCTTGATGTACCGTGTCTTGTTGTTATGGAACCCAACGGCCCTGATGAGCTCGTTCAGCCGCTCGGGAGACACGGCCAGCATGTTCTCGAGAGTCAGCGTACTGGCAGTCTTCTGGTGATCGCGGTCCCAGACCTCTGCCACCGCATTGTCGCTCGTCTCGTCCGTGAGCTGGGTGTGCAGCCTTAGCATTGTGGCCGCCGTGACGGTGTCCTTGGTCTGGGAGGAGAGCATGAGGGCGATCAGCGTGTGGAACCGCCTGTCTCGGGGCGAGGACGACCGCCAGTACAGCTCTGAGCATCCCATCGTGTCGACGGGGGCCGTGGGATTGCGTTCTCGCATGCGCTTGACGGTCTCGTACATGACCTGCCAGTTCGGAGGGCCCTTTATATCGACTCCCAGCTCCTCCTTGACGCTCTTCACGGCCTTGACATCGTTATCTTTGGCCTTGACAGCCCTGCCCGCCCTTGTAGCTGCTCTCTTCCGCTTCCTCGTCGCCGTCAGCAGGTCCTCGATGTCTGTCGTAGGGGGCGAAGAGAGGCCTGAACTCGCGTCCTCCTCCTTCTTGACGGCCCGTCTGCGTGAAGTCAAGCTCTCTGCCACCTTTGCTGCCTCCCGCGAGACCCTCGACGTCCGCATCCTGTCTTCTTCTTCTTCTTCTTCTTCGTCTCTTCGTCTTCAGCTGCTGCTGCTGCTGCTTGTTGTTGTTTGCCGTGTCCATCAAGTTATCTGTCTGCTGCCGGCTGAAGCCACCGCCCAGCCACAACCTCGGCATCTCGGAAGCCTCCAAAAAAGGACGAAACATCCAACGATAACGACGGCGACGACGGCGACGACGAGCATTCTACAGCGATAACTCGAGCAATCAAACAGGCGAAGATGACTGATATCCCGGCCTCGACGACAAAGCGGCTCCTGCGCGAGCTCAAGGAGTACTCAAAGTCGCCCAATGACGCCCTGCTCTCCCTCGCGCCCGTCAGCGACGACGACCTCCTGCACTGGGAGGCCGTCCTCAAGGGCGTCCCGGACTCCCCCTACGAAGGTACGGCATCAGATCTCTGCTCTACTGGCTGTTAAAAATCTGTCTGTACAACGGCTAACTGAGCGACTTGCTGGCTGCAGACGGCCTCTGGCTGCTGCGCATCGCGGTGCCGACGACGTATCCCATGCACCCGCCCAAGATCACCTTCGCAACGCCCATCTGCCATCCCAACATCTCCTTCTCGACCGGCGAGATCTGCCTGACGCTGCTCACGTCGGAGCACTGGTCGCCCGTCTACACCATCTCCAGCACCCTGTCGGCGATACACCAGCTGCTGACCGACCCCAGCCCGGACTCGCCGCTCAACGTCGACGTCGCGGCCCTGTTGCGAGACGGGGACCTGCTGGGCTGGACCCGGCTGGTGAAGTACTGGACGGCCACGGAGAGGTGGAACAACGTCCAACAGCGACGGTAGAAAGCAGCAGTGTCAAATCTCTTTCTGCTGTCTCTCTTGTGATCAACGTTCGTGTGTGTGCAGGCTGGCAGGTTCGTCCGTTTTCGCCCGCCGCTCGCATTCGGCCCATGGCGTACGGTGCTCGTACTCCCCCCCAGTCGCAGCGCCAGCAGCTCCTTGGGCACCGCCTGCAGGCCAGGCTGAAAAAAGAGAGGACAAAGACAGACTTTCGCTTCTTGACTGGCTGCTCGAGGCCATCTCCACGCTCGTCTAATAGGCTGGGGAACTCTAGCGAGCGGCCCGTCAGCTCACTAGTCGAGCCAAAAAAAAAATGCCCCCAAGTCGCCTCCACTCCTAGCCAGCCCGTTGGAAAGGCTCCATCGTTTCTCTCTTTCTTTCTCTTTTCTTTATGTTTGTCTCCCTTCGAAATACTCAAGCTGGCCCTCGACGTTGGGGAGCCGTGACCGGGACTCTTTGGACAGGGGGCTTTTCGGGCTTGTGCAGCTGTGAATGGCGGATTAAATATATACAGATATACAGAATCTAAACGGAAGATGCCTTGATCGTGATTGCTTGTCGATATTCTCCGTACCCCCCGCATGTTCTAGTCTTTGATCTACTCTTCTGCTTTTTTTTTTTTTTTACATTTTTGAAATATTATTTTTTTTTTTTTTGGCCGTCTATCAAAAAGACGGACAACTTCTTACTGCTCCCTTGATATAGGGAGTACAGCCCAACACCCACCCGACTCAAACATCAACTTCCACTCTCCCGACATCAAACGTACGATACGGAGGAAGGTATATAAACATACAATAAGATGGCCGGCGAAGGTGATTCAAACCACTCCATACTTACATGCCTTGTCGGTCCAAGCTAACTCCCGCCAGTCCCCATGGTCGCCTCGAACGAGGTGATTGTCATCGACGAGTCGGTAAGGCCCCTCTCCTTGGTCTGTTTTAGTATCCGATCCATGCTAACTGGCTCCCTGTAGCGCGATACAATCCTGGACTCCGCATTCTCTGACCAGTGAGTGGTCTCTTTGGTGCCGGCGAACAAGCCGTTAGGGGGTGGGTGCATGGATGGGGGTCTGAAGCTGACCGTGGGCCACCAACAGATCAAGCACCACGGCATCGTTGACCTCGAGTATAATGAGATATACCTACGAGCATGGCCGTCGATACCACACATACCAAGAAGGCCGTTCGTCTATCTTTCTCCTTTCTCTAGGTTATGTGCATGGATGCGTATGCTGACCTCTGGGAAAAAGGATACTTGCTGCCCAACGATGAGAAGGAGCAGGACCATATGAATATCATATCGCATCTCTTCAAACTCATTCTCGGTGGACGACTCTTCCTTGCGCCTCTCCCGCCGAAAATGAAGCGCATCCTCGACATCGGTACGGGAACGGGTGACTGGGCTATTGATATGGGTGAGTCTGAGTGCGTCTTCTACTATGGGCGTGTATACGCATGGCTGACTTTACTAGCCGATCGATATCCGGATGCCGATATCCGGATGCTCTGGTATGAAACCTAGCAAGATGCACGGAGAACAACGGTAACTAAGCTGGTTGACAGGTTGTTGGAAACGATCTAAGTCCGATCCAGCCCAAATTGTAAGTCTTCCTCCGTACCCCCCCAATGCGTTGTTTCAACCAGACCCATAACCTAACTGCCGCAGCGTCCCGCCGAATGTACAATTCGAAATAGACGATGTCGAGAATGACTGGGCACACCACCACCCCTTCGACTACATCCACTGCCGCTTCATGGCCTCTTCCATCCGGGACTGGCCCCGTCTCTTCCGCCAGATCCTCGAGTACGTGAACCGTACATCCTAACTATGGCGCTCCCCATACTAATTAAAGTCGGATAGAAACCTGACGCCAAACGGGTACGCTGAATTCTACGACTTCGACTTCTTTTTCCGCAGCGACGACAACTCCCTCCTCCCAACCCACGAGATGTACATAAACTGCGCTGAAACCACCAGCGCGGCAGAAAAGATCGGCCAAACCGCCTGTCCCGGCCCCCATCTAGCCAAATGGGCGCGCGAGGCAGGCTTCGTCAACGTCACGGAGCGCAAGATGAAAGTGCCTGTTGGGCCGTGGGCGAAGGACCCCAAGCTAAAGGAGATTGGAGCGTGGAACCATGTGCAGGCGATGGAAGGGATGGAGGGATGGTCGATGGCGCTGTTGACGAGGGTGAATGGGTGGAGCGAGCAGAGGGTGAGGGAGCACCTGGTGAGGCTGAAGAGGGACTATCAAGACACGAAGATCCATGCATATATGACTGCGTATGTGGTCTATGGGCAGCGGCCGGAGAAGAACTAGCTTTTTAGTAGGCCTTGGACTGAGATTTGAGCCCTGGTGCATGGAGTTGGAGTTGGAGTTGGAGTTTCCTTTCCACTAATAATGACTACATTACCTACAGCAGCATTTTCAGCAATGATCACACCTGGTTATCGTACGATTGATTGATTGGTTTTCGGCTAATAGCCCAGGGTAGCATCCGCGTAATCAGAACTGGGTCTAGGACTTGCTGGAAAAGCAGGGAACTAGCGTTGTGTCTATGTATATACATAGTCAGAGTGAGCCAGCTATGTACACCTCGTATCCTTCAGAGCTATATACTCCAACACAATCCAAGATATGAATCCATGGTGAGACAGCCGCTAAAAGAGGGCAATAAGATGTCTGTTTTAGCCCATTGGGCCAAAAAAAAGTCTAGGTATTTGATATCTAGGTTGGGAGTTTGATACATGTCTCTCTTCCAACCACGGCACAGCCAAAGTCAAAAAAGTCACAGTTGATGCAAAAAAGGAACGGAACAGGCCAGGAACCTCGGAGGCAAAAATGCAAGCAGTATCAGAAACAGTATTCAGCATGAGAATCAAACAAAATCAACGCTTTTCATAGATATTCGTATAAAGGAGTGGATAGGAAAATCGTTAGCGCTAAAACTGGGACATCCGGTAGATCAATCAATTTTTATGCAAAACCCAAAGAGAACGTAATAGGAGATAAGAAACAGAAACACAAGGTCTATAGGCGGAATTAAAGGACAAGAGCAACACCGACGGCACCACCGAGGACGGCGGCAAAGACACCGGTCAGGCCGACGCTGGCCACGGGAGCAGCGCCGTTCTGCAGCGTTGGCGAGGCAGTTGGGGAGGCCGGAGACCCGCCGTTGCCACCGTCAGAGGGCGTTGGATAGACGACCACGACGGAGGTGTAGGTGTGGACGGAGCCGTCGGCCTCGGTGACCACGCCAATGGAGGTCGAAGTAGACGAGGAGCGAGGCCGGGTGGTGGTGGACGGCGGCTCGGTGGTGGCTGGCCGCGAGGTCTCTGAGGAAGCCCGGGTGGGCGAGGGCGAGGTCTCGGTGACGAGAGTGGTGTCCTGGCTGGTTGGTCTCTGGCTGGTCATGGACGGCTGAGATGTAGGCTGGTTGGAGGTCTCGTTTGGAGTGCTGGTAGGCGAATTGGTAGGGCTGTCCGTGGGCGAGCTGGTAGGCGGATTGGTAGGAGAGCTGGTAGGCGGGCTAGTAGGGGGCCGGGTTGGAGGCTGCGTAGGCGAAGAAGTAGGGGAGTCCGTTGGAGACGCAGTTGGAGAGTCCGTAGGTCTGCTGGTAGGACTGTTGGTAGGTGGATTGGTAGGCGGATTGGTAGGGCTGCTGGTGGGAGGATTGGTAGGCGGGTTGCTGGTGGGCGAGTTGGTGGGCGGTTTTGTGGGCGTGTCTGCAGGAGAAGAGGATGAGCCGTCCGTCGTCGGAGACGCAGGAGGAGAAGCAGTTGGAGAAGCAGGAGGAGACGCAGTAGGGGACGCAGTAGGGCTTGGAGAGGCAGTGGGAGAGGCAGAGGCAGAGTCAGAGTCCGTACCCGTTGGCGTGGCCGTGGGGATGTCGCCGGTGTTCTGGCGGCGCAGGACCTTGCGGCGGGCAGCCTCCTCGGCCCCAGCAGCGCCAGGCACCGGGTCGGCCACGGCAGCTCGCTTGTGGAAGAGCTTGAGCGAGAGATTGTGCAGCGAGAAGACGGCATTGTCCTCTGCAGCGTCGCGCGGATGGTGTTTTCGCAGCAGAGGCTGCCGCAGCGGCTCGCCAGAGACAAGGGCCAGGCAGAGGGCCACCAGGGCCAGGAAGCTGAGCAGACGGGCCATCTTGCAGGACAGACGAGGCAGATGAACGAGGTACACAGAAGGATATTCAAGAGAGAGAGAGAGAGAGAAGAGAGGGAAGAGACAGGAGAGAGAGATCGAGAAGGACAGGCAGGGGACGGCGGCTTTATGTAGGAGACGCCGTCTCGAGGGACGAGAATCTCCACCGGCACGCCAGCCTCGAGCTCGAAGCGCCAGCGACAAGAAAAGCACAAGAAGAGCGAGACATCGAGAGAGAGGCGAAGGAAGAGTTTCACCAGGCTTCCCAGGTCGCTAAGGCGCCGGCCAAAGAGGAGCCGCCAGCGCAGCTCTTTGCTTTTGGCGCTGGACTCAGAGCCGATTCCCTCCCCCCGTCGACCGCCCCTGCATAGCCACAGCGGACGCTTAACTCGCCATGATATTATATTATTCTAAGGACAGCACAGCATACGGAGGACAGTCCAGCCAGAGCCATGCGGGCGGGCGTCACTCGAGAGACGGCGAGAGAGAAGCGCTGCCAGAGAGCTGCACGACGTGTTTCAAACTCTGCACTGCACTGCACCGGGGGGAGAGAGGAGTCATTATTCCCAGCAACAAGACAGGTTCAAGCAGCTCGCCATCCCTGTCTGGCAGCCCTGGTCAGGATCTCGATGGCGTGCAGGGATACGAAGCTCCTCTCTCTTGTCTGTTTCCATGGCAGCTCTCTTGTCTCTGTCTCTCTGTCTCTCTCTGTGTGCTGGCTGGTGGCTCCAATAACACGGGCTGTTTTGACAGCGGGTGTACGGGAGTCGTACGCTGCAGTTACATGCAGGCTGGTCCAATTTCCTGCTTCTGTGAGATTATTGTTATTATTTCTCCTCAGTTTCGTCCTCGCTCTCATCGGATGTTTTGATGAAACAGGCTTGTTGTCGGACTTTCCAGAGCGACGGTACAGTAGTATCTGGCCTCCTCCCGTCCCATCGAATATCGATCTGGCACCCGCGGTTTGATATTGATGATCGCGGGGCCGCTCCCTGTCTGTCTCGTCTCCAGGAGCAAAAAGCTTTCAGAGTCAACCGTGGATGCAAGCTCGGATGTATCAGGTTTCTTCTCTCTGGACGATACGAAACTCAATCTGGCGTTGGCTTTTCCAGCTAACAAGTTAACTAATTGCTCCGGTGACGAGCTTGAAGCTTAGCAGACACATCTAGGGAGTACTTACGGAGTAACCCCAAATCGAACTGGCGCAGATGGTGGTCCCTGGACGCACTTTATGTGGCATCACGGAATGAAATTTGATATATTTGCCGGCAACTATAGTCTACATCACAAGGTACTCCAACCTTCATTCAGCTTTTTATCACCCTGGCCGCCAGATATGTTTTTGCAGGATAAAACTGCCCGCTCTGTTCTGCAACCTCCTCAACTATGCCCCGTAAACGACTTGTGTTGAGCAAGTGCCAAACCGCTGAAGCTTAAAAGGCGAGCCTGCTGGTTGCACCACTCTCGTTGGGTCCCCTCATTTCTCCGGTCTCCTTCACTGTATCGAACTTGTCCAAGGGCAGTCTCCAGGGTAATCGTCCAGTGGTTCTTGTTCATACCACAGACGCCCTCTTCGTCCGGGATAATGAGCCCAAGAATGGACGTAGCTGTCATGGTGGAACTTCAACAGGCCACTTGAGGAACTCCGCACCTGCTGTAATGCCGTTCTCCTACAGGCTTGTTTTACAGGCGAAATGGCGTAACCACCGACGGCCAGGATCACTCGTTCAGATTAGTGTTTGACGCTTCTGGTAGTGCTGTCTCTTCTCAGGTACTCCGTGTGCTGGGAGACACTCCCTGGGAGATCAGCACACCGAAGACTAGGCGAAGGCTGAAGTAATGAGAGCCAGTTCGCACTTGGGTCTGTTGGTGGCATGCGTTCCTCCAGCCCTTTGACTCGTGGACAGCCACCAGTCAGAGGTGCATTGCATGTCATTCGAAGTTTGGCGATCCCTTAACACGAGAGTCAACTGGTCATAAACTCAGCATAAACAAGCTGCAGTGCCACAGAGACCGCGCATTATATATAATATAGTGGAGTGACGTGTGAAGATCGACAGTGACTTCGACACAAAGGAATTTCCTTTATTCACTCGACCTTACAAGCATGAACACGAGCATTATCTCCTTTGAATCAACATTGATCATATCATCCTGGGGTCACAACAACATTCAACACCGATATTTCAACCATTCGGGCGCCTCGAAAGCCACAAAATCGCTCATTGGTCGATAAGAGAAGCGTAAATAAAGTTGACCAATGGGAAGCTAGAAAGCTAGTTACTAAAAATAGAAAAAGACGGGCAAAAATCGTTTATTCCGAGCATATCAAGGCCGTTAAAAATGCTTCAGAAGCGAGCGAGTGAGGCTCCAAGGGAGAGAGGCATTCAGCCCCGGATCTCGACATGCCCAAGGAAACGTGGTAAAAACAAGAATAAACACCAAGTCGTGCCTAATGGCTTGAACGATGGGGCTTGGTTTCAGCTCCCCAGCAATGCCCTTAACCGAGGCATCGTCGTAAGCCTGCAAAATAACCCCGATTGGCTGGGCATGGCTCGACACAGAAGAAAGAAAATACCCACATCGTGGCTTTGATGTCGAGAGACGCCGAATAAGACGCTGCTGCGTGGAGAAGACCCGACAGAACAAAGCCAACGAGCAGCACAGCCAGTCCTCTCGGAGCAATTGCTTGCCCAAGCGAGAGAAACAAGTTTCTGAACAGGTTGTACCATACCCTACCCCGTATATTTACTGGGCTTTAGTAGGTAAGCAAGGTAAAAATCGGGTGGAACCTTGGATTCTTATTCTTTTGAAGCATTCCAATTTACCAAACAATGCGGGATACACAGTCAGCCAACGTCAAAAAGTGTGGTCAAACTATGAAGTCCATTGGTAAAGCTGAAGAGGGCTAGGCCAGTCGCAGTGATTTCAGCTGTTAACGAGGAAATGAGCCGTTACAGGAATGCAGTTCACTTGGTCACAGTTTCATCCATCGTACCTATGACACTTGCCTAGTCAAATGTATCTCTCCAGCTCGTATGCAATATATTCTGAGCAAGATCCAGTTGCATATATGAGAACATTATCCGCCGTGCCTGTCTGTATATAACATATGGACGGCGGTTCCAGTCCCTCCACCTAACAGTAGGCTACGTGCTCAGAGGTGGATAGCCATCCTTTGGCCTGGCGTGTTCTCAACCAATACCACGGTAGTTGACTGAGAGATCCCATGGCCACTGGACTTTATGGTAGGTAATTCAGGTGGTAGCTCCTCCCAATGGTAAGATATTTCAGCTTGAGGTTTGTGCCTCTTTAAGCGTCGTAGATTCAGAGGGGGATACATAAAGAGGATGTCGGCAGACCAGATGATATACCAGAAAGAGACAAATCCAGTCAAGTAGTTGAGCAGAGCATTACTGAACGGCGGGTATAGACCGTCTTGTTCAGCCACTTAGCGAATTGAAATAGATTCATCATCTCAGGGAGTCAGTAAGTAGTGGTAAGGCTGCTGTGTACATGTCATGTACAACAGGAGCTTTCACAGTTAAACTGGTTTGTGCTTAGTGAGAGTGTACCTCCCTAGGGTTCTGCTTCGGTAACGTAAGCCCATCATGCGTCAAGTAACCCTACATTCCCAACCAATCTATCTTCCACTCTCTTTGTCATGGTATTTCCCGAGGTGCAGCGACCAAAATGCAAGCGATCCTCAGACTTTTTCTTAATGGTCAGTCATTATTGTGGAAAATAAGACGATTTAGTGGACCGTCATTGCAATCATATATAGTGTCCTTGGAAATTGGAGCTTATGCAAGATATAGCTGGCAAAACGAAGTTGCATGTCATGAAAATAGCCCCATATCAACCCTCTCAACTAAGAGTCTAGC
>NW_003315159.1:0-19896 GCF_000151505.1 Trichophyton verrucosum HKI 0517 | reverse complement strand
AAAAAAAAAAAAAAAAAGGACTCGTCCCCAATATCTTGATTTGTTATTGCATGTATTCGTGCTTTTTTTTTACCATTTATTCCTCCCTTTTTGATATGTCTTGATATTTTTCTTCCTCAGTTAACCTTTATAATGTCTATATACCCCGTCCAATTCATCTTGGACATGTTAAATTCCACTCTTGTATGAATTATGGCCTATTTCCTTGTGTTATTTTATTTTGTTATTTTCGTCGATTCTAAAACTACTGGGTGGAATATTTGATGGTTTCTTGGAAAATCCCTTTTTAAAAAGATCGGCGGCCTTCTGCGTTTAGTTTACACGATTATGTTTGACACGCCCATGATGAATGTTCCTATACTTAATGAGGTCTAATGTAATGATCATGCGCTAGGATAATTTACTATATAATTATAGTCGTTTCAAAAAGCTCACCACTGCGTTTCTCCCGTCACCTCGAAATGTAGCTTCGGTATGCAATGCGCCTCGAACCCTTGTTCGAGATACGTCCATCCCACCCCCAGTGCACAGTTTTTCTATGGCATCTGCTTGTTCAGAAGGGACCAGCTCGTCCTTTTCCGCTGAAACGACGAGGACCTTTCTCCTGCCTGTCCCGTTTGGCCTAGTATTAGATATCGAGCGTAGAGCTTCCTCCGAGTCCCACCAATTTCGTAGAAACGGGCCGAGATATCGATACGGCAACCAACGCTGTGGGTAAAGAGCGAGCAGCATCGACCGTACACTCACAAATGGCGTCTCGAGTATCAAGGCTGGTGGTTCTGACCGCCTCAAGCAGTCATGTTGTCGGTGGTGTGATGCTGCAAGAAAAGTGGCCACCCCTGCCCCTATGCTTTGGCCCCAAAGGACAAGCCGGGTATCTGGACGGAGATATGTCTTCCGGGCCCAGTTTAGGGCAGCAACGGCATCCCGCTCAATTCCACGCTGGGACGCTCGACCACGAGAAGTCCAAAATCCTCTATATGAAACCGCAATGAGGGTGTATGGCCGCTCGTCCAATGCCTTTAGCACGGCCGACAGTTGAGGCAGACGAGGGGGAATCGAGGACCCGTTTCTACAGTTTCCGTTCTATTATTAAATGGCGCATTGATTGAGCTAGAGACGAGCTAACTAACCCCTGGAAATACAGTATAACGACCTCTCCCTCCGGCCCCTTCACCTGCTTTTCTTCCTTGCCCGTCATTATTGCTACATTCCGCCCAACACACAAGGCGATCTCCACTCCGTCCAGGGAATTTATCCTCTGCTCTTCCCAGACGATTGGCCAGCAAACCTTCTCGTAGGTGGCTATCTTCTCTCGCCTTGAAAAGGGTGGCATAGACGGCATATATATTATCTTATTCTGGAAGACTACCATCATAGCGCATTTGTATAGCCAGAGTGTCACTGTCAATCCTATAAGGACGACCGGAGGAACAAGCATGGGTGGCAAAGACGAAAGGATGGAGAGACTGCGGGTTGAGCGGGGAGCTCGAGAGACGTTCGCGGTCAATGGTATGTTGCGACAGACGGCGGAAGAAGCTATACGAGCTATAGGAGCTGCAGTATAGCAGCGCAATTGGCAATACCGTCTCAGCCTACGGAAACATCCATTTCCGTGTCGCTGTACCAGCACAGCAGGTGGCCGTCGGAGCATGCTGTGTTTTGTTGCAGGTAGTTGTTGGTGTTAGCAGTTGTTGCTTGTTGCTTTTTGCTTGTTGTTTGCTGCTTTTGCTTGTTGATGTTGATATTAAGGCTTTCTGCTTATATAATCAGATCGATGACTTCATCTGCAAAAAAAAGGAGATCATCGCAGCATCGCAGCATCGCAGCACCCGGAGCTTTCCTAACCACAATTTCTAAAAAAGGCTTCTCGGGAATGGTGGCTGCTTATATCGTATATCAGAGATAGCTGCCATTGCCCGATGGATACGTCGTACATGATCCTGTGTCTTGAGTATGTAACAACTCCTGACTCCTGAGAGGAACCACGGAAATCTATGGATATTTATAGAAAAGTGCGAAAATTGGCCGTGGGAGCTTCGAGAGGGCTAGGCCAGCGGACCTAAGATTTAGTATGCAGTATTCCAGTACGTAACAAGGGAGTGAAATTCTCGGTTTGTGGGATGTGAGAGTTCAAATAGCCCATGCAATATTATTGGTGATTATTATCGAACTTCCCTTTGCCCTATTTTGCCTGCTGGCCTCGTTGTCACGTCAACAGTGAAGATTGGAAGACGAATATTGCCCAAAAAACCAGCGTCACCAGCAGCCTGTGGAGCCGTCGGGAATACTAGTTTCGAGAAGGAGTCCTTAGCCTCCGTATTTATTTTTAAATCTCCAAAATTTTCTTTCCAAGAGACGTGTAGCCAGATGTATATTAATACTTTTTTGCTGAAAACGTCGGTTTGCGGTTGTGGTGATAGAAACAAACAGCTTCCATCTGACTATAGGACATTCTTGGTTGCAGAAAAAGAAAAGAACTAGCGGTTACAGAGATATCTGTTCTTGTAACTGCGCGGAGGTGCTGTTATATTGGCCTTGTACCAAGGCTCTGGCCTTCCTGCAAGCATTCTGGTTGTCGTCTCGTGTCAATCGCTAAACGGCTGGGCTGACGGGAGAATCCCATCAGCCGACAAAACGAGGCGAGTCGATCTACCGCGTGGCGTTGTCTTCTCTGCAGTGTGACTTGTTTCTCCCAGGTTCTTGACCTTGGTCCCCTGCAAGCCACAATTCTTTTCGCTGAGTCTGCAAGAAAGGGAACTCCACGACACGATGGCAGGCCGTATATGTATCAAACAATCCCGGTCATTAGAGAGCTAGCAACCATCTTAAGGGAGGATAGACGGCTCCCATCCACAAGGTCAAGCACCGCGCGGCGCAGCTAATCAATCGCCTCATTGGCCAATTCTCCCTTTAAATATTCAAGTAACATCTTGAAGGACAGGCGGACCATGCTTCGAAGCCTTGTATTTCACGCCCTAAGCTCAGAGTAATAACTCTCTTGAGGACCGTACGAACTGTGGAAGCCATTGGGGAGAATTCATTTTTCGGTCATGTCATATTTTGTAGTTCAAGCCAGAAAAATTAGCTGCATAAGTATCCCTCTTCAACCGGCCCAAGATCTGCAGATGCTTAGGGAGGGATCTGCCTGTCGCTGGCAGCTCAGTTTGTAACTCCTCTGTAGCACTCATACTGTACTTCAACGCTTAAAAGCGAGTCACTCTTCTTTTGATAACCTCAATCCAAGGCCTGGAGAGATAGACCCAAGAGATTGATAACCTCTGGCTGGCATTGTCCAGCTAGTTAACTAGACTTTTCCACCAGCCTATCCCATGGATATCATTATCCTCAGCCATGGAAAGGACGGGGATTACCCCTGACCTATCGTGCGTGAAGGAGGCTAAAAAAAGCTCTTCTAGAAAAAAAATATCGTGGACTCGAGGTAGCGGCATTAAGCAACAGACGGCCTATGAAGGAGCAAAGCCGTGATTGACATTGATCGCCGACTCGAAATTGGGTTTTTTGGCAGTGGGTTTTTCTTCCGCTTGGAAGAATTCGTGATGGCCGTGATCCATGGATGCTGGTCCCTTGGTACTGACCTGCAACCTTAGGAGACGGCGTTCGCTTATGGTCGTATCTTTAATCAGGATAGCGATTGATAGATTGGACTTGTCGATGCCAAACTATTGGTATATCGGAGGACCAGTGGTATCATACCCTCCTTCGAGTTTGAATGCTTTTCGTGCTCACATTACACCGGGCCTGTGGCGAAGAGAAAAAGCGAAGGGAACACAGCGAAAAGCCATCCCCCAAAGTCTGATCCGACACTGAAAGCAGCTAGGACTTCATCCCGCTGCTCGGCCTGCAGGCTCCAGGTGCCCTGGCTCTCGAACTCGATGTTCCCTGGCCCCCTGGCATTGTTGGTGCGGGTGCCAATATATATATATATATATACACACACATCACGGTTGCCCGCTGGTTGAAGAATCTGCCCGGGGCAACCTGTCAGACCTGAGTCATCGGATTCTCTCTACTGCGCCTGGCAGCTAACCAGCATGGAGATGCTTGAGAAGAAAGAGCCGGGCCTGGCTATGGATAACGGTGGCAGCGGCAAGGAAAATGATGTTGTATCGGACAGCACGTTGGAGACATCGCCAGCGCTGGGATTCTGGACTCGCATGGGCTGCACCCCAGAGTCTTTCAAGCAGCGAACGCTCGAGGACAGACACAACCAGTTTAACCAGACGCTGAAGTCCCGGCATCTGCACATGATTGCCATTGGGGGCAGTATCGGTGCCGGCTTGTTCGTTGGATCCGGTTCTGCCCTGAGGGCCGGCGGCCCAGGAGCATTGGTTATCGACTTTGCAATTGCGGGCATGGTCAGTTGGCTTCTCAGTTTTATATTCCGAGTTTTGAAGTTATGTGCATCAGCTGCTAACCCTCTGCCAATGCCGTATAGATGATGTTCAATGTCGTTCATGCGCTCGGCGAGCTTGCGGTTCTATACCCCATATCTGGTGGTTTCTATACGTATTCCGCTCGCTTTATCGATCCGTCCTGGGGGTTTGCAATGGGCTGGAACTACATATTCCAGTGGGCTATTATATTACCGCTTGAACTTACGGTTGCTGCTCTGACAATCGGTTATTGGCGAGTCAACGTCAGCGTAGCAGTCTGGATTACCGTGTTCATCGTCGGCATTATCATAATCAATCTCTTTGGCGTGCTGGGCTATGGTGAAGGAGAGTTCTGGGCCAGCAGTCTGAAGCTGGTGTCAATAATAATCTTCATGATCATAGCCCTGATATGTGTTCTCGGAGGAGGACCCTCGTACGGCAAATATAACGAGTACTGGGGCGCCAGGCTCTGGCAAGACCCAGGAGCCTTTGCCAATGGCTTCAAAGGTAGAGACATGTCTACTTTCCCAATAGCACTTCTGCTGTACATTCATTCAATGGACATGCAACGTACTGACTGATTCTCACCAGGCGTTTGTGCCGTCTTCGTGACCGCAGCCTTTTCTTTCTCGGGAACAGAGCTGGTTGGATTAGCAGCAGCCGAGTCGAAAACACCACTCAAGTCCCTCCCGTCAGCAGTGAAGCAGGTGTTCTGGCGTATCACTCTGTTTTATATCCTTTCCCTTGTTTTCGTGGGCCTGCTGGTGCCTTACACCGAAAAACGTCTCCTTGGTAGCGGTAGTCTGATCGACGTGGCAGCGTCTCCCATGGTTATCATTGCAAAAGACGCCGGTCTCACAGGCTTTGATAGCTTTCTCAACGTCGTTATTCTGGTTTCTGTGCTCTCAATTGGCAACTCAGGCGTCTACGGTGGCTCCAGAACCCTGACTGCACTTGCTGAGCAGGGCTATGCGCCCAAAATGTTCCGCTATGTCGATCGAGCCGGAAGACCACTTGTTTCTACCGTTGCTATGATTCTTGTCAGCTTCCTTGCTTATATCAATATCACTGCCAGCGGCGAGGAGATCTTCGGCTGGCTGCTAGCTCTCTCTGGTCTGGCATCTCTGTTTACCTGGGGAAGTGTAAGTTCTATCACCCTTTCTCCTGTCATTCAGTCAACGCCTCTTTTAGTCGAGACCTAACATGTTTGTAGATATGCTACTCACATATCCGATTCCGCGCCGCATGGAAACTCCAGGGACACTCCTTGGATGAAATACCATTCAAGGCTGCTTTTGGCGTCTGGGGGTCATGGTTTGGGCTTATAATGGTTGGCCTGGTGTTCATTGCCCAGGTATGTCTTTCATTCTCGCCATGAAAAAAAGGGGCCCCTTACGGACTGGTAGCATTGCAATGGCTAACGTTATCCCACAGTTTTATACCGCTGTCTGGCCGCTTGGTGGAGGCGTGAATAACGCAAAAGGCTTCTTCAAGACCTACCTAGCTGTTCCCGTTGTTATTTTATTTTGGCTGTGTGCCCATATCTGGAAAGGCAAAAGCTGGTTGAAACTCCGAGATGTTGATGTCGACGCTGGACGCCGTGAGATCGACTGGGAGGCCCATAACCATGTTATGGAAAAGAGAAGAACCGCTTCTCCTTGGATGAGAATCGTCTATTTTCTTTTTTAAAAACGAGTTTGATAGACATAGATGGATGGTTTGTCTGATACCTAGCATGATGATGTCTTTATATTCGATGGCACATATCTACCTTAGAATGATATTGAAGCGGACATATCTTGTTATTCTGGGCGTATTCGAATATTTCAAAGTAGAAGAGATTTTGTATTTTGTATGATATGAGTGGGGCTTTTGCTTTATGAATGGCTATCTATCAACAATACTCACCAGTACAAAGTCTAGCATATAACTGTAGTATCTATGCTGAGCTTGCTCATTACCATGCGCTCCGTGGTGGTATAGCCATACTCGTACCACTGGCCTGTCGAGCAAATGGTAGGTCCATAACTATACATGTACCACACATTGGCCTACTCTGAAACCTTGGAATAGACACACTATGCTCTCCAGGCCCACTTGCGTTTCTCTAGTGCATCAAAACCACGTACCCCAATCACGCAAAGGGATGAGGCCAAGAGAAGGCCTCCATCATACCAAATGAGGTTCCGATAATCATGTAGTAGAGTAGAGGTCTCCTGACCCGGCGAAGGGACACGAGAATCCCCCAGGATAAAACCAGCAACGGGGGAGCCAAAGAGTGCACCGAGACCTCTCACAAAGTAGAGGAAGCCATTGACAGAGGCGTAGGCATGCACGCCAAAGATTTCCGTGATTGTGGTTGGAAAGAGCGCGTTGAATGCTAAGTATCAGATGGATTGAGGGTTACACATCCCCAAGTTAGCGTCAAGCTTTCCTTGGTTAAAATGTCGTAGTTAGGCCGCTGGAATAAAAAGGGTTAGGTCGGCTCTTACCACCTATCACGGAACTGTTAGCAGTCATCCCGGAGCAATTATGTCGATTGGAGGGAGGGGAGGGAGGATTGATGGCTGTATTAGTTATACGAACCTGCTAGGATTCCATACACAACCACAAATGTGAGCCAAGCGGCTTTTCCTCCATTAACAGCAGCCGCGAGCCATAGACACCATACACTCGCGGCGCTTCCAGCAACACCCAGGACCAGCGTATTCTGCCTCCCTAGCTTATCTGCTGTAACACCCATAAGGACTCGTGACACTGCATTGATGCCATTATTAACAGCAAGAAGCGTAGCACCAAAGGAAACAGAATAACCGATAACGGTTGAGAACTCAGGTAAAAACGTCATTGGAACAAAATTTCCGCTCGCCTGAAGTAAGGCGGCAAGAGACTGTAGGATAAATGCAGGCTTCTTTGCAAGTCGTATGTTGACCAGCGTTGGTCTTCTGGCCATGCTGCGGCTTGGAGGAGCAGATATTGCAACTGGAAGAGTGATGACCAGATTTGCAAGGGCCATTGCTCGTAGTGTCCAGCGTACACCAATGACGCCCAGAAGCGTTCGGACAAGGGGGGAGAGGACCAGTCCCCCAATACTAGCGCCGCTCAGAATAAATCCCATAGCAGCTCCACGATGGCGATCGAAATACTCGGGGGCAACGCTAAGGATGGGAAAAATAAACCATGGAACTACCCATTCCGTATAGTAGACCCTGGGTTAATAAGAGGTGCCATAGCTACATTTTTTGTTTATAGTTAGTTTATTGTTTGTGGTTTACCAGAGCGTTGGGTATGGCTTTTCGGTTATTTAAAGAGACTGGATGCAATGACCATCCAATCAAATCGAAATAGCTGGTATGCAAGGGGAGAGAGAGAGAGAGAGTACATTGCTTGTGGAATACAATGCAAGGAGGTATGGAGTAGGATGGGGCTGCTTGCTTTCACTGACCCTCTGGGACAAGCTAGCAAGTGCATACGAAGCGCTCATTAGGCAGCATCCTGCAGTTGCAATCTTCTGATTTGCATTGCCGCTCACTCTGCTCACGAGAGGATTGATCACAATGGAGCCACTCCAGGTCAACCCAGCACCGAGCGTACCAACCAAGGCCACCGCTGCTCGGTTCTTCGCTTCTGATGGGTCCAAGACGCTGTCGGTGCTCGTAACGTAGTATTCCTGGAAGACGCCATAAGAAAAATTTGGGCCTATGGTCATGGCAACAGCTAGGAAGCTGCATATCAAAACCGCAAGCTGCCGCCTGCGAGTAGTGGGAGCAAACTCATGTCTGCCCGCAGCATCCGCTGGAAGCATCTCATCCGCAGGTTCAAGTCCGTGATCCTGGCCTCTACGCTCACCACGTTGGAGCGGGATAACCGCCCCGGGGAACTGGATATCGGGCATCATGCTGTTCGCAGCAGTGGTACGGAGCGGAAGCGCAGCCTGTTGTGCCGGGTATGTTTCTCTGATGGGTGCCTGTGCTGTATTATTTGGAACTGCCGAGGCAGATGCGTTGCTAGCTTAACTGGCTATTAACCTGGGTCTGCCTGCTGCTGCTGTGCACTCTAAAGTGACTCAAGCTGCAGGTTGGCTGTTCTCGTATTGCTCCTTCACGTCAACAGCCGATCACAAATGCATGATGGCTTGCCCTACTCGCCCGGATGCCTCGAAGGGGGAGTGACATACTCCGTACCCTGTACTCCGTCCCTACTCCGTGTAAGTACAGGAGGCTGAAGTTGCTGTGACCAGAGAGCCAAGTAGGGCTTTCGGTGAATTAACTAGCTAACTAGTTAACTATATTTTTTTCCTTCACTCGGAGTTAGTTCCGGTTGCTATTAATAATTAGGTAACTAGTTATGGCTTTGTTAGCCAAACCTCGTTGCCGGCGATGATGTATGTTGTTAGGTTTCTTTCTTCCTCTCGGTGGTTGACTTCACGTCCTCAAATGGCCGGTAGCAAAAGAGCAGACACGGAGGATTCCCTGCATGCCGGCCGTGTAGTTCCCCGGAAACTCCAGAATCGTGAGCCATGATCAACATCCAAACTCTGGGTCGCCAGCTAGTTAGTTTGCGATTGCTAACATCCCTGTAGCTGGCCAGGCAAGGCAAACGCGGGTTGAGCGGGCTCTGGGCTATCGTGAGCGCTTGCCATCTCTATCTCTCTTTGTTCCGCCACATGGAGCATGGATGGATTTCATCATTACTGAAGCTCGGCGCTCGTTTGGTGCTGCTGCTGTGTGGATGGCTGTATGCTAACTATAGTGTGGAGTTTCACATCCATGCGCAAAACAGGGCTGCCGCTTGGTTTTGCCTCCTCTCTTTCTCCTCTCTTTTCTTTTTTGCTTATTATTTGATATGGACAGAAGGGAAAGGGGAAAAAGGAAAAGGCGAAAAGAGAAAAGAGAGAAGGCCAACGGGCGGTTTATCTGCCGTCCTGGTTGAATATTTTGCAAGGATGTCCCATTGCTTCGATTGATTTCCCTGCAGTATTCTATGAGACAGGCCGTGGTCAATCTTCATTCCAAATCCGCGGCTCTGCACATGCAAGGATTTCTCTCATTTATCCTGGCATGAGGACACCCATCATCAAATGGACGGGATTGTCGGCGTTTTGATATCGCCCAACAGTCGTTCCAGGTTTGGAGGCCTGAACCATCCCCAAAGATGCGGAATATATCCGCTGGGATGTGACCTCCGTACAAGGCCAATGCCAGACACTATCTTGCCCTTGGGCTGATCTAGAACTGATTATACAGCACGATGCCTTTGTCAAGTGCTATGACCTTCTCATACCCAGGGCTGAAAGCGAATTCAGCTCCCCTTCCACAGAATCGCACGTCACCGGATATGCATCCTTCGTACCTGCTGACGACACATCAGAGGTGTCAACCGGCCTATTTTCTTCGTTTTCCATTATCCAATATACCAAAATTGGCGTAACAAACATTCCTTGTCCGGACTAGAAACGCCTTATGCACCATTTTGAGGGGGGTGCATGCCGCAGAGCGCTCTTAGTGCAGGGTTGATAGTTGGGCTCTAACCCCGATTCCGAACCGTCCCACCATCCATCCCCTCTTCAGTCCGGCAGCCAGCGAAGGGATCGTGGCATGAATCTGCTGTGAAGTCTGTCGAATGGTTTCTCCCTCTCCTATTTCCTAGCTCGGCGCTATACCACCACACACAAGCTGGAGTTGTTGCGAACGCCTATTCAGAGACCATAGGCCAATCAATCGATAACTTCCTCTTGCGGCGATTGGGCTTGTTCCGTTGTAGCAAGCGAGAGCACTCGTACTTCTCTTGAGATGGGAGGGCTGATATCGCTTGACCACCTTGGTAGAAGCTGGGATGAAGTGTGATACATCTTTGGAAAGACTTGTTTGTCGACAGGCTGATACATCCGGAGACGACAGTTTCTTATTGGCAGTCAACTGCCGGAAGGGAGACCTAAACGGATGTATACGTGGCCTATCAGTGGTGTCAGTAGGATGTCCATATGGTATGATTGGACGGAGGTGAATAATAACGAACCAGAAGATCTGCCCCCCATGTATCGGGGTTTGTGGAATGCATGAACATGCAATGTCAGCTTTCCTCCGTATAACTACTGGTGAGTTGTGTATTGTATACAGTGGGCTCCGTATCTTCATACATGATGGGGGCTTCCCCATTGGAACCGGCTCAAGTGATATTGCTTTTTCTGGCCTTCCTGCACCGCTTAATTCCCTGTCGAAATTAAAATCTGGTTCAAATACACGCGCTACTCAACCGTGTAATGCTGGGTGCAGGAGTATCGTAGATGTCATTGGTTTTTATATCCCAGCACTCTGGCTCATGCAGAGGCAGGTAACAGTGATCCCCGACGACGATACCCAATTCCACCCCGTAGATCCCAGCAATATGGGCAATTACCAGTCCATTTTGGTAAGCGCCACCTCCTGGAAGCCATTAGGACGATGTTTTGGTGAGCTTTCTCAGCAGCCAATCCGATCGACACGGTGATCTTTTTTGGCGTCTAGGCCTAAAAGCCTTGAGAAGAGGGGTGGAGGAGGAGCAGGGTTGGAAGCATTAGTGGCATATAACCTGCTATTTCAGCTCCCTATTGCCTTGATAGTGTTCTTGGGGGAAGGCTTTGTTTGGTCTTTAGATAGTTACGCCAGTATCCGCTTCCCAGTGAATTCGTTGCTTTCATTCGGAGGACCATGTCCTTCCGCACACCCTCTAGCTTCTTTTGCCCCGTATCCCCGGGCTCCATAAATCATGCAGGAATTAGAGCCCTGACCTCCCGCAACTCAATCTTGCCATTACGGAAGCAAGGAATTAACTGCCTGCTAGAACGTTAGTGGGGATATTTGCAAGCTAGTATCCGTCCATGCGTAACTTCGGCCTCTGGTTATATAACATGTTAACTAAGTTGCAGTAACCTTGGGTCTGTCGTGGGACGTTATTTATAAGCCTGTGACTTGGGTCAGAGGGGGGTATCCGGCGTCAGGGATGGCAAAGAGGGACATACATACTCCGTACAGGGGGCGGCTGCATTGGGTGTGCAACGGCGTAAGGTTGTTCGGCAGGCTTCAGACGGTACTGTATTGAAACACCCGCGGGCTGCCTAACTACCACTGCTTCTGCATGTTGAAAAAAAGAATGAAGAGTAAAAAAAGCCATCACATGCGGCCGCAGTCTGAGACGTCATACTGTCCTTCATCCGTTTCTCGTGGCTGAGATGAAGTATTGTGTATGCATGTCCATTGCAGAAAGTGTAAGGAGGGAGGGTGAGGAAGGCAGACCAGGAATAAGAAATAATAAAGAGACGAAAGTGAAAAAAAGGAATGGAAATGAAAATTAAAAGAAAGATAAAAAAAAGCCGCAGACGAAGCCATGGGTCTCATGCAACATTTAAACGCGAGACTTTGCCTTCAACGTAGAGCGAGACCCGGCCGTTGTCTCCTGGTAGTTGTCACTATACCTCATGTATTGCACACTCCTGCTAGTTGCCGCCGTTTGTGCTCATGGTTGCAACGAAGACCGAGAGAAATGAAAATTTATTCAGCAAGAGTCCCATCATTGTTTGCCTTTATTTAAGCAGCCTGAACGTCGTGTGTTTGTTCTTCATAGATGCCTGGTTTCAGAGCCCATTTCCCAACTCCCCCTACAGGACAAGATATGCCTGTCAACATGGACATTCATTCCATCCTCCCCATGCATCTGTTTGCATTGATTGTTGTTTCGGTATTCGCATACGTCATTGGCAGTGTCGTATATCAACTGCACTTCTCACCATTGTCCAGGTTTCCTGGCCCAAAGATTGCCGCAGTGACATACCTCTATGAGTTTTATTATGATGCCATCCTCAAGGGTCGATACATCTTCAAAATCAAGGAGCTGCATGAGAAATATGGTACGTTTATCGACAAGGAATATACCCGGTAAGGGAAGACAGCAAAGAGAGAAATGCTGAATGGTTCCTTCATTCTTAGGGCCTATAATTCGCATCAGCCCTCGAGAACTTCATATCAATGATCCGCACTTCTACAATGTTCTCTACTCACACAGCAATCCCCGAGACAAGGAATATTATTACCTGAAGCCCTTTGACTTTCCTCTTTCGTCCTTTGGCACGGAGAGCCATCAGCTTCATCGCTTGAGGCGGGGTGCCATGAACCCCTTTTTTGCAAGAGGCCGGGTTCTCCAGCAGGAGAGCCTAATCCAAGGCCTTGTGAAAAAGTTATGCAGCCGGATCGAGAACTTTGGTGCAGGTGGCGGTACTGTGCCGCTGTCACTCGGTTATACCTGTCTGACCACAGATCTGATCACCACGTTCACTATGGACAGATGTTACGGTTATCTTGAAGCTCCAGACTGGTACCCCAACTGGGGCCAGGTGCTTAGAGACGCATCCGAGATGTCAGTGGTTTCAAGACAGCTGACTTGGGTGCTGTCGTTGCTGAAGATGCTCCCAAAATCCCTCACAATGTCCCTGAATCCTGGCCTCAAACTGTTCTATACGTTGGCAGAACGTTGTAGGGAAAGGATAGACGAGGTCCAGTACGAACGTCAGAGGGAACAGAAGGGCTCTGAAGAAACTGTTGGGCGCAAAAAGACCGTATTCGACCAGATATTCGACTCCCGGCTCAGCGGCGAGGAGAAACGTCCGGCAAGGTTGACCCAAGAAGTCCGTTCCATCATTGGCGCAGGAACAGAGACAACCTCAAATTGCCTGTCCGTTATCTCCTTCCATCTCTTGCGGAATCCAGAGAAGCTTCGGAGGCTCAGGGAAGAGCTTCGGGAGGCTGAACCTGACCCGACCGCTGAAATCAGGCTGTGCCAGCTTGAGAGTCTCCCGTACCTGGTAAGTTGGGTTGCCCACGCGACAAAAACCAAACATCAGAACAAAGCTAACCATTTAAAAATCCCGCAGTCTTCGGTTGTCCTCGAAGGTTTAAGGTACGGCATGTGCTTCATCAATCCGGCCATTCGTGCAATGCTAACCAACTATATTGGCGCTTGAGCAGGCTCTCATATGGTGTCAGCACTCGCCTGCAACGAAAATCGCCCCGAGACGTTATTGAATATGGCAAATACGCTATCCCGCCGGGGGTGAGAATACATCCATGCCAAGGTTATAGGTCCACCTTTCTCCTGGGGAAGGCTAACACACTGGATTCTGAAACAGACACCGGTGGGGATGTCTTCCGTGATCATGCATCATAGCGAAGAAATATTCCCCGACTCGTATAACTTCGTCCCCGAACGGTGGCTTGACCTTCAAGAGCGGAAATATCTGGAAAAGTATATGGTCTCCTTTAGCTCCGGATCTAGGAGATGTCTTGGGATGAAGTAAGTAGACCAATCGTGATAAATGGTTATATGTAGCACCTATCGTTGGTGTACCCAACAAAATCACCTGGTTGCTGGTGGCTTTGTTCACTGACGGATTAACAGTCTTGCAAAGGCAGAAATATTCATTGCTGCCAGCACGATATTCCGACGATTTGACTTTGAAATGTGTGACACCACACTGGATGATATCCAAATCCACCACGACCTATTCATTCCCCGGCCGAAGAACCTGAAGACCATTGGTGTCCAGGCAAGGTTAAAGGGTAAGCTAGTGGCCAGCAAGATTAGTGAGAAATGATGAGTTGGGCATTGTTGTATCTTCGTTCCTGTTCGTTTCTTTGTTATATTGAGCATAGGGTTTTCTTCGATTTATATACGGACGAATTTTCAGGGTGTGGGTGTATAAAAAGGTACCATGACTGGCAAGAACCTTTTGTTTTTCAGGGTACCATAACGGCTGCTGAGAGGTAGTTGAGATAAGAGGCAGGGCCTTTCTCCCACCCTTTCTTATGGTATTGTAATTAGTCATTTCACTTAAAAGGGGTCAATCCCTTCAATTAAAGCAGTGGTAATGTTTAACCTTCTTTGATCAGGGGCGACATACGCTTTTCAAATCCATGGTATCCCGGAATTTTTGTTATGCGGAGTAGACGAGCCACCAAAGTACTAACCCCGGACTTGCGGTTTCTGGTTCAAGTACTGCCACTCCAAGGTTGGAGGAGGCGAGGTCGACAGTTCTTCAATTTGGCGCGAGGGAAGCATTCCGGCAGTCCGGTCATTGTTGAAAATATCATAAAAGAGACTAATAACTTTTCCAATTTGCCACTTGTATTCTATATCTTTAGGTTTCTGCTATGCCAAACTGCGGTTCATGGATTCAAAAAAGGCAGAAGGTAATCCGTGGATAAAGAGCCAGCAGGCACTTTTTAGATATTAGTTCTTTCTAACATCCTGCAAGCCACTTTGATACGGGATGTAAGATCATCAAGCTGGATGAAGATAGGATCAGTAACATATTCATTCAGACTTAATCGGGAACTTCTTTTTTTTTTTTTTTTTTTTTTTTTTTTTTTTTTTTTTTCGGGGGCTTACATATTCATCAGAGAATATATTGAAATGATGGCCAGGGATCTGGAGGACGGCTGAGATAAAGTCGTAGCCGTACTGTTCCCAGCCGAGCTTCTCCGAGTCGCGAGCCACGTCAACGCGACACATTGCAGTAGGGTCTTCTGGTGTAGAAACCGGAACCGTCTCATTGCAACGGAGGAGAATTGCCTGTGGTAAGGCGGCAAGGTCCCTCATCGAGATTTCGTTGTGCTCTTCAGACTCTGGATGTTTCGACTTCATCTTCTGAGACAGCTCCTTTTCAAAAGCCGCTCGACGATTATACTCCGTTTCGTCAGAGCAGCCCCGCCAGACGGGCATCGTCCAGGTTTGCGCCATTTGAACGGCTTGGGCCATACAGTTGGAAGACAACCGTTGTGTCTCTGGCTTTGTATATTTCCCGAACTGCAGCTTGTGCGGGACGATCGTTCGGCCTGCTGGCTTCGGGGCAAGAGGATACACGCTGTCAATCATCACGATGCCGAGCACCCGCAGCTCGGAGGACTGTCTCGAGAATATGCTGGCGATTTCCAGGGAGATCATGCCGCCCAGAGACCAGCCTGCTCGGCCCTCCCAAAGGACGAATCAGTATATGCGATGCCCCTCGCGCGACGGAAATGAAATCTCACCTCCTAGCAATATTGGGCCAGCCGGGACATGAGATCGGATGAGACGCGCGTAAGTCGCTCCCATCTCGGGGATGCCATCCTCCCAGGGCTCGCCGGAGTAGAAACTGGGGTTTTGGATGGCGTAGACAGCGCGGTCGAGGGAGTGCAGGTAGTAGTAGTTGACGCTTGTCCCGCCGCCGTCGTGGATCAGGACCAAGGGAACAGCAGACTCGTAGCCGTCGGGCGCCGGCTGAACGACGGTGAAGCAGAGATCAAGGTCCATCCCGTCTCGAGCTATGCGCGTAGCTATGCTATGTACCCGGTGAGCTTGGTCGATGGCTGGATATATGCCTGCGGTGGTGGTTGACTGTGAGAGCAGACTTTGGTGGGCTGAACTTCGTATAACTAGCTATCGCCCAGAACTAATGCCAGGCTTTCGAAATATCAAGCGCCAGATAACTAGATGTTAGTAACCCAGGAGAACGTCGACACGGGTCCCAGTCAGACACAGGATGCTAGAAAGACAGGAAATAGACAGGCCGGGGGTGTGGTATGTGTAGGTAGTTAGGTTGGTACGTACGGGGGGGGGGGGGCGATGTTCTCCCATCGGTCACTGTAGATCTATCTATCTATGCGCCGAGTCTACTCAATAATGTACATCTATAGCGCCAACTCTGCCGGGCCAACATCTGATATAGGGTGCTTCGATGGTTGCAGCTTATGCAAAGAAAATGAAAGAGCCGAAGAAGACATGTAAGCCGCCTGATGCATGCATGAGAGGCTGTGTTTCAGGGGGGTAGAGAGGCACAGGATGTCAACCCTGTACGGAGTATCAGATCGCGCTTCCTTAGCCAGAGAGCTCTGCGTAGGTAACGATGAAAGGTCTGCAGGTATCAAGCGGTTAAACTACATGGATTCGTCTGTGTAAAGCTCTGCTCTTCCGGAGACGGCTAAAAGAGCCTGATATCATACATCTAAGGATACACATGCTTCAACTGACACGAGCCCCTTTTCCTCTCTCCTCCAACTGCACATCAAGAAAGGGTATAATGCTTCACATGAATTATTCAAATGGACTCGCTGGATCTTCCTGCTCAATGTTCTTTTATTCCCTGGCCACATGCTCCAGTCTGTCACTACACAGCTCAGATAGCCGGTGAACTAGGTTTCCCAAACATATTCCTGGTAGACTTGCCCTTGAGGAGGCGTTTAAGTCCATTGTTGCTGCGCTCTGGGTTCGACCCTGTGGGTGTTGATCGGGGCCTGGTGCCGTTAGCCACTGCTGATGAGCGGCTGGTTGCAGTTGGCGTAGGCTGGGAGAAGGTGATAAATTCCGGTCTGTTCGACTTGTCCTCCACAAGTGGAGAGCTGGCTGGATTCGTCTTGTTGTGAGCCGAGTCTTGCCGTGGCCGGAATGGCCTATGTAGCGGTGTCTGAGATCGTTTCAACACATGTACCTTTTTTTTGCGAGGCGTTGGAGCAGTTGGCAATCTGTTTTGCATGTCTTGTTCGGTAGCGGGCTGCTGTGCCGCCTCAGTGCCATCGTCCTTGGGTTTTGGCTTGCGGTATTGGATATCTGATCCTTCTGAGGTAGAAGAGGACTCGGAGCTAGAGCTAGAGTCAGAGTCTTCAAACACAGTGACCTGTTTCTTTGCTGCTGGCATTTTTGATGCATCCGCGTTGGATGCGGCTGCTTCTTCACCTGCCGAGTCGGATTCTTCGTCAGATTCAGAGCCTTCTTTCGCATCCTCAAATTTTTCATCTTTGCCTTCTTCACCATCTTCATCGCTCTCAATTGCCTCTTTTTCCTTGGAACTTCTACCAGATCTCTCAGATTCTTCCCTTTCTACCTGATCTTGCTGGGTCCCGTTGGGTTTAATATCAGTATCTTTCTCTGATGGAGTTGTAGCTCTCGATTCAGAAGTATTTCCTTTGCCAACCGACTCCAATTCATTAGACTCGGAAGCAGCAGATGATTCCTGGCTGGGGGTCTTCTTCGAGACTACTTTGGCACGAGGTGTGCTTTCATCATCCTCCTCGTCTTCTTCACTGCCACTATCACTACCGCTTTCAGATTTATCTGACTCGGGCTCAGGGGCTTCAGATCCGGACAAAGGAACTGAGTAGACAGATGGGGATTTATCACGGACAGTCCCCTTAGAAGATCGTCGAGGCCCAGTGGCGGACAGGCTCTCATCGCCGGGATCTGAGAGAGAGGGAGATACACATACTCGAAGCCTCATACGATCTTGCTTCTCTTCCTCGTTCTCCTCATCATCTTTCTCCGAACCATCTTCACTATCACTTCTCCCCTTGTAGTTCTCTTCGTTACTGTGCACGCGCTCGCTCTCGCTCCCATTACCGTCACTTGCACCTTTCTTCTCGTCTGTATTGACTGCTGTTGACTTGGCGGCTGTAGATTTTTCATCTACTTCTTTCTCTGAATCGTTCTCGGTAGAGGAGGAACCCCCAGATCGGGGTTCATTCTCTTCCCCACTGGACTCTTCATCCACCTCATCTTCATGATGTTGAGGTTCCTCCCGGCTAAGCCTTGGTTGACCCATAACCTCGAGAGTCTCCAATAACCGATTGATTCGTCTGTGTGCGTTCTTCCTAACCTGTATCTTACCCTTACCGGCGTAGTTTGGAAGATTGTCCAATTCATCAAGTATTTTCTCCAATCTTGGTATCTGGTCTTGAGAGTCATCAACTTCCTTTGCGGCTTGAACTATGTCATCCAAATGGGAAATAGCTCGTTCCCTGTTATAGCCGGCTACCCGACAATCAAATTTATCAGTCCATTTCCTGTTCACGGCTGTGACTGAGCTGAAATCGCGGCTATAAGCCTTGCCCGACTGCATGGTTGTCTTCTTTCTTGCATCAGCCTTAGCATCTCTACTCGACACGGCTTTCTTGTTATTAGCTAGTCTTGCCGAAGAGGGCGCGTCTTGAGTGAGATCGGGGGATATCTGATGCATGTCAGAAGAGCGAGGGCGGTTAGGGTGTCCAGACGCCTTGGGGGTTAGGATTGCGCTGGAGTTGTCTTCATGGATATCTAATTTGTCAACTGTGCGCTTCTTAGGGGGGCTGGCGGTTATGCCTAAACCTATCTGATTTGATTTTGGCTTACTGTTGCTTTCTGTTGTGCATAACGTGCAAGTTAGATCAATGACAGCAGGTGCCCCATTGGGACCCTCCCTTAGAGCCTTCTGAGAATTCTGTCGAGCATCTGTTTTTCCTTTATGGGCATACGGGAGGGTTTGGGACTTCTCTATACTAGCTCTCGGCGGGTGAGCATCGAGCATCTCATAATCTTCAGGTTCTAGCTCTGAAGCAGGCGTCTCGGCAATCTTTTGTCGTTTTGCATGTTTTGGGTACCTCTGATTAGCAGCCAGGGATGAAGTGTTTCCGGACAGCTCTTCACTATCGGCAGTCCTTGGTCTCTTTGGTTGGCGGGCAGCACTTGGAGATGGACGACCGCTAATGGCTGATTGCGAGGTTTTGGCCCCTTTCGAGTTCCGTAGGGCAGCTTGATCTGTGTATTTAAAGTCAGTGAAAGGCAGGACAAAGTATATATCCAGCGGCCACTCACTAGAAAGCAGTGAAGTATGAACCCCTGGAATGAGCATGTCACCATCCTTTCCTAGCTCAGCACGGTGATGCCTGGGAAGGCGTGTGGAGCTAGGAAAAGCATCCAGAGGGGATGACCGTAGATTCGAGGCGTTGGTGTCTGTAGTTTCCTGCGTCAATTCTCGTTCCGCAAGAGCCGGCGAGGGTTCTCTGCGCTGGTGTGACTCCGTAGCTGCTGGTTCTTCTTCGATAGAGCCAAGCGGATGGACTGATTCAGCGACTTCCAACGGAATGCCACCCCCATTGACGGCAGCAACATGGTTCTTGACGGGAGAAGCTGAAGCTAGACCACTGGCCATGGGGAAATGCGCTAGCTTCCGTCTCGAGAGCCTCGCAGCCCTTCGGGAGTGGTGGTTTGTGATGGCGTCCCAGTCCTGGACGACGGAGCCGTAGCGGACTGACCGAGTGCTCGTCGGCTTCTGGATGACTCGCAGGGCCCCCCGCTGGTCCAACCCGTCTGCACGCGCCTTGCCATAGTCTATAAACACGTCTGCCACGGTCAAATCGGCGTCCAGCTCGTCCGTATCGTGGTTGTCATCCAGGAGTTTCTTGATCACCAGCGGCCTGTAAAATCCTAGGTTAGCAACCGCGAAAACAGCAAAAACAGAGAAAGAGAACAGGCAGGCCTACTCAGCCTCTGGCCGGAGCTTCTTCCACTGCTCTGAGACTCTCCAGGCCAGCTCTCCGAGGCTCATCTGGTCCGGCCGGTGCACGACCATGAGGAAGCTGGTGCTCTTCAGCCCGTCCGCGTCCTTTGCCTCCTCGCCCTCCACCGCGCGAGGGACGACCTTGACGGTCAGGCGGAGCAGCACCATCCTGCCGCCCTCTCT
>NW_003315158.1:0-49507 GCF_000151505.1 Trichophyton verrucosum HKI 0517 | reverse complement strand
TTTTTTTTTTGTTTTGGTGTGTGCAAGATGCACACGAGAAGGAGGAAGAAGAGACAGGACAATTTAGGTCTTCTCCTTCTTCTCCTCCTCCTCCCTGTTGTCACGCCCCCTGTTCTCGTTGCGCAACGGTGTGGTGACGTTGCGGGGGCGGAGTCGGCGTCGGGCACTGAGAGCCGTTTGGGTGATGGCTCCAGTCCGGGTGTCGTAGATTATCACCCTGTCGATTCGCGACAGGGTGAGGATGAAACGGCGGGCGTTGCCCAGGCCGTTGTTGCCGGCATTGTCGTTGCCGGTGTTGGTGTTGCCGGCGTTGTTGTTGCCGGCGTTGTTGTTGCCGGCGTTGTTGTTGTTGTTGTTGTTGTTGGTGGTGGTGGTGGTGTTGTTGTTTTGAGCAGGCATTTTGGCTACTGCAGGGCAAGTAAGGGGTGGTTAGCTATGGCTTCCTGGTAGGAAGTAGGAAGGGGTTGAGAGGACGGTGAGGTGGAGGAGGCACTAACCCTGCTCCTGGTGGTTTTTATATATATATAAATATAAAGATATGTCCTTTGGTAGGACAGAGGAATGCCGCTGGCAGTGGTGTTTGCAAGAGACGAGGTGAAGAAGGGCTCTTTTGGCGGTGTTTTCAGCGGATTTGCTTGCTTTGGGAGAAGATGTTGAGATGAAAAGAAGAGAAGGAGGATTCCAGTCGAGGAGGGGGTTTATATAGACCATTTCATTGCCACAAATGGCAGAATCACGACGTAAGAATGTGAGGTTTCCATGGTTGAAGCAGTGCTGAAGTAGAAGTCGTGATGTCACTGAATCGAGGAGTACATGGGCGTTGTCGACGGCGAGCTTCAGACTCGGGGTATCAATGCCCATAAAGAGCCCCTGAACGGGCTTGAAAGGTGTCAAAATCACCACAAAATGAAAGGTGCTTCAAAGACAGATTCCGTAGCCGTTTTTTCCAGCCCCAAATGGCCCCTTTTGGCAGAGATCATGCCCATAATGCCATGGACGAGGTGCAGGGCTTCTGACAGCTCAGAGGTATCTTTCCTTCTGTGGCATTCTAAGGGATGACGCACAGAAGAGGGAATCTGTGGTTCACGATGGAATCATCGACTCTGCAAGAGCGGCCATGGGGCGGCGGCGAGGTCTCTCTGCGTCTCTCTGCCTCTGGCTGTCAGGGTCTACGGGCTCGCCCACCTTGAAGCTGCGATTGCCGGCCTGCTCTCCTGCGCCGGCGAGGTGCTGCGAGGCTCTCCTTCACTGCTGGGGCTTCGCCTTGGCCGGCAACTTCCTGCAGCGTTACCACACAACCTCGACAGCTCGCCAGCAGCATCGTCACTGCACCGTCACCGCATCGTCACTGCATCGTCATCGATCTACTCTCTCAGACAGAATCACCCACGGCAGCATGGACGGCGTTAACCTCGTTCAGCGTGTATCGATGTCACTACGAGCTGGCACAGCGCTGGGGCGGCGTGATGCCCAGTCACACACAGAGCAAGAAGAGTATCTTACCTATGCTGTCTTCATGGCTGACTTCATCCCCTTTCTAGCAGTAGCAATATACATCTTGCTAGCTGTAGTCATTGGCTGGAAGTATATTGTCGCGGCGGTGACGAAGGGGCGAGCGTTTTTTGCGAGGTGTCGACAGGGAGGGTGGCCAATAGCAAGAAACAGCAGACACAGAGACGCAGAACAGGGGCTTAACCGACACAACAGATATCTTGGTATAGACGTGGAGGCATACGGGGGATGCTATGAACTGGAGGAGCTTGAACAAGGAGACGATGGGGGCTCTCGGGGGGAGGAGGAGGAGGAGGATGACAACGATAATGAAGGTATATTCCTATTACATTATATACAGAGTGGGCAAGCGCCTCAGCAGCAAGAAAGGGACCAGGCGGAACCGGTACACAAACCACCACTTGACGATAGTCGCCACTCCCTAGACAACATAATTACCACGACTCCAAATGGCATTTCTAAATACTTCCATCCTACCTCTGGGAGACTGAGAGATGATATCGTGCATCCTACTCAAACAAGGCTGGATAGGATGCTTGGTGACGACGAGGATGAAGGGCATGGAAGCATTGCTTGGTATAAAGCGCTCCAAAGATTTTCAGACAAGTTCATTCTGAAAGCCCAGGCATGGCTTGATAAAGACGAAGCAAATATTGACAGAGTCGAACATAGGGAGACGTCAAAGGTGTGTGGGGAGAGCAACCGCGTAGTCCGGCAGATCCTACGCGAACGGCGGGAAGAGGGGGGATATAAAGATGCAGAGGACAATCTGCACTGATTTTGGCCCCGACAGGCCGGAATTCAAGCGAAGTTATACATTTGTTCTCGACTTCTTGCGATATCAAAACCTCCCGATTCTTGCGATGTCGTTTGGGCAGTTTTTTTGAGGTTTCGCTTTTATACCCAAGCGAGATTTAGCCGCATGACTAAGCGCGAAAATGGCCCGGTTTGAAGTCGTTAGTTTGGCGTATTTGATTGGTCGGCGGTCATTAAGCGCTGACGTCCATTACTTCACATCATTTTCTCATCTACTCTCCAGCACCAGGTCAGACTGCACAAAGTGACCTCATCCATGTCTATATCGAGTTCATAGGCTTAATACTATTGACTAGCTGTAGCTACGGGTCTAGTCATTGCTTCCACGGTGCTGCTTGCTTTCCGTCCAAGTAAAAAAAGGAAGTGCAACATGTTTATCACGCCTTCCGCCAGCATAGAAGCTCCCATGGAGCTTCTGTATATACCCAATAGATGGATGTCTATTTCTCCTGCATAGGATCTGCCACTCTCACTATCTAGCAATCATCATGGTCCTCGGGTCATGAACACTTTTCTTCCCACTTCCTGAAATACCCTATAATGCTCTGCTGCGGCCTATCAGGTGCCATTCTTCCCAGCCTCACAACAACCTAAGAAAGAGTGGAAACAATGATGTTTCTCACTCAACTCGTATCAGCGCTGTTTTTCTTCTTGCTCAGCCCTATCTCCTATGGAAAACCAGTCGGGACTTTCGTCCTCCCTCTAGCTCAGGATGCTCCTATTCCGCCCTCCGAAGACCCCTTTTACCAGCCTCCCCCAGGATATGAAGAAACCGAACCGGGAACAATTCTAAGACATCGCAGACCTCCTTTTCCTATTTCGTTATTCCGGTCTGCTCCGATCGACCTAGCTGCAACCTATCAAGTCCTTTATCGTTCATCCGATACTTTCGGACATCCAACAGCCACCGTTTCAACCATCCTTATTCCTCACAATGCAAACATGTCAAAAGTCCTATCCTACCAAGTTGTTGAAGATGCAGCATTCATCAACTGTGCCCCTTCGTATGCTCTTCAGCTCCATTCAGACCCAGGCGGCCTCTTTGGAACGATCATCATACAATCTGAGCTACTCCTCATAACTGCGGCCCTTGAGAACGGGTGGGTTGTCACTATACCGGACTATGAAGGACCCGCAGCTGCCTTCTTAGCTTATTGGCGTGCAGGTTACGCAACACTAGATGGCATTAGAGCTACTCTGGCTTCTTCTGGGTTTACAGGCGTGGACCCAGATGCAGCGGTAGGCTTGTGGGGTACATCTGGAGGGAGCGTTGCGAGCGCTTTTGCTGCAGATTTGCACCCCACATACGCGCCAGAGCTGAATATTGTTGGAGCAGCGCTAGGCGGCGTTGTTCCAAGCATTACTACGGCTTTGCATAGTCTCAACAAAGGGTTTGACGCCGGGATAATCGTCTCTGGTGTTATTGGGCTTTCAAAAGAATACACCTATATGCAACCCATCCTAGAGTCCTACCTTGTGCCTCATCTACGGGACAAATTCATGAGTGCTGGTAAAAAATGCTCGGGAGCAGTCTCTTTGGATTTTAGAATGGAAGATATATTCAGGTACTTTAAGGGAGGGGAGGAGTCTGGTTTATTTGCTGATCCCAGAGTGAAGGCGATTTTAGATCATAACGCCATGCCGCAAGGAGTACCAAGTATTCCTGTTCTCATTCTCAAATCGATAAATGATGAGATCAGTCCAATATCTGATACTGATGCCCTGGTGGAGAAGTATTGCTCCGACGGGGTAACTATCGACTATAAGCGGGACCTGCTATCTGTACATACCATCCTAGCTGTCACTGGCGCTCCCGAGGCAGTACTCTGGCTCAGGGACCGTCTTGATGGAATAACCGTTGAGAAAGGATGCAAGACCTCCACCATCTTTATGACACTGCTCCAACCGGGAGCCCTGGAAGTCATGTCCAAGACTATCATCGATAACTTGTTGAATCTCTTGGGGAAGCCCGTTGGACCAAGGCTGAGAACTGAAATTGCACATGTTCCTCCTCTTTAAGTGTTGAGACGTTTCGTTTTCATTGGCCCGCCGCCTATACCATCCTGCTGATTGTCTGCTTGCTATACGGCTTTACACCTACAGCCATTTCCTCTAGACTCGTTAGTCCTACAGTAATGTCAGAGTAGAGATATGTTTTAGTTTGCCCAATCGGGTTGTGGTAGAAATCTTAGTTTTGTCCTTGACTTTTAGGTATTCCCGGCCAAACATAGGGGTTTCTTCGCCGTACTGTTTGCTACAGCAGCGTATACATTAAAATGAGATGAATATCTAAACAATTATACATTCCTACAGATCAATTTTTGACTACTGTCGATTGCTTTACGTTTGTTTGTGCCCAAAATAAAGCCAAACAGTATTTTGAATAATACAGGACTATAGGTCAGATCGTCTTATACTACAACAAGTTCATAAATAGCAACGTACTGCTAGTATTAACCTTCTCTGCAGCTTACTTGACCTGCATAAGAGTTCGGACTTGATCATTCATTTTGCCCTAAGCTTTCCATCATGATCGACTCACCTGAATACCAGTTTGTGCTTTTGACCTTAGCCTTGGTGGCACTAATTCTCTTCATCTTTGTGTTCTGTCTGTCGATATATTACGGAGTCAAATCCATTATGACTCCTAGTGGCAAAACCAGGAACAGGAGAGAGCGTGGTAAGTTTGAAGCCGTCATACCAGCAGCATAGCTTCTGATATCCGTACAGGCTCCATGATACCGCTCAGTAATTATACCTCATCAGGATCAACACCTATCCAAAGACCACCCAACATTGGGAGTGAACGTCCCAAAGTTACACCAACGGAAACTAGGGTTAGTGGTTGTGGTGATAATATGTGCATTATATCCCCCGGATAAGAAAGAATAGGGTGCGAGTGGCGAACCTCGCAGATCTTCGGTGAACGACACCTTATCACTGGATCATCCATTACCAGCTCCACCACCCTGTGCTGTTCGAATCCCGGGACTTGTTCGACCGTCAACTCCTGCAATACCGGTTAGAGTGCCGGAAAGAGGTGGAAGGGTATCGCCTATCGATTTCACTACCACGAACCGGATGACTCGGTGGGGGTGACCATAGAGGATTTTGGGGGAGTATTTTTGATAGAGATATTCTCAGAGGGCAGATTTGCAATGAACATGAAGTTCAGTAAGCTGGCCATGGTCTATCAAGTATAGAGCATAGAGTTCTCTAAAAATAGTATTAGATTCATGTTAGCTGGGATGTGAGTAGACTCGTTAGAAAGGGATATTGGCTTCATAGAGTGGGCATTCGTGAAGCATTATAAAGTCGAACGCAGGGTATCCGCTGCGGAAACAACCTGGAAACCATAAATAACCTACGGAAGTAACACGATACTGATCAGATATCGCATCCATAAAGAAGAGGGAGACTTATCCCGTAGAACGGTTCTGCTTCCTTCATAATTGGCTGCAGTAGTTGCACCCTATATTTGGAATCATCAACCCAGTCGAGTGTGAACAACGATAGTGTATCTAAGGGTATAATCGACAAATTGGAAACTCTAAGGAGTTATGCTTTTGTTGATTTCTGATATCTTTTGCCTTGGGGAAGTTACGATATTAGGCTGGCTCCGACTGTATTGAGTAGGGTATAATCACACAAGGTAGAGATCGAAGTTAACAATAAGAGGTAGGGCAATACTGAATCACTCGGTCCTTCGCCACTTCGTTTCATCCCCAGACGTTCCGTTCTCGTTGTTTGAGGCACCAGCCTCATTCATTCCTTCATCGTCATCTTCACGCGGCCTTACAGTACCTGCTCCTGCACCCAAGGGGGCTTCCTCTCCACCCTTCCAGTTTCCATCTTCATCAAAATACTCGTGGGCGTTCTCTGCGGTAATCCAGCCACCGCTTCCAGGTAGGGCTGGAGGTAGGCCACCTGTGTTGTTTCCAGGGAAAATCAGACCATTTTGGAACAACGCACTACCTTGGAGCTGTTGATGGAATTCCTCACCTTCATCCGCATCTTCGTATCTATCTTCGTCGTCCTGGTCGACAGGGTCAGGGTGGAGATTGGAACAGGCAGATACTGCCTCAAAGAGAGCCTCAATTTGGGACTGGGTCTTTTTATCTTCTTCTTCAGCTGACGTTTCCTGGTCGGTAGGTTGGGTAGCGGGGCCCGACAGAGGAATGATGGTGAGCGAAATGCTATCTTCGTCTACATCCTCATCCATATTCTCATCTCCTCCACTTGTGATGGCCAATTGCATGTAAAGGCCCTGCACAGTATCATTATCGGAGGAACTCGGCAGGGGAAGCCGTTGGATCGCATGTAGAGATATTATCGGATACGGAATTGCGACACCGCTGGACGTCTCCGTGGAAAATAACAATAGCTTTCTGCTAGATGTCAGTATAATATCTCACGCACGAGGGAGCGAGAAACATACTCAGAAGTGACCCAGACACTGACACCCGGGAGAGATAGCTCTTTGGTATCCTTTGCTGCCTCATCGACTGTTGTACCTGCAGTAACACCGCGTTCTCCCTGTGCTGTGCCATTCGATGAGCCCTCTGACGTCGTCCACCGCAGACTATTCAGAGCAGGGGAAGCTAATAAGTCATGCTCCAGAATAACCACTTTGCATCTCTCACTGAAGTGGTGTAAAATAGGTGGTCCGGAGTAGAACGAGGCAGGAGTTCGCGACTGATGCTCCGCGAGAGGTACGAACGAGGAGGTATTTGGGGCTTCATGAAAGACTTCCATTATGGTAACTAGTTGAAGCTTCGGTATCAGCAGCTAGCTTGCTTCAATGTCCAACTCAGACAGTGCCTTTCGTTTGTTTTGGAGGGTAATGGAGGCGTATGAGGCGGCGTTGAGGGGAGCTTGGTGGAGCGAAAGTGAAAATGATAAGATCAAACTTTGTTTCAACGTCATCCCTTGGCTACAGTAAAATGCAGGCCCAATAGCACCTACTAGTTATGGTACCTAGATACGGAGGACTGGAGGAAGAAGAGATGATTCAGGGCATTGGCTGCACATAACTGAAGTGATTGGAAAGGATTTCAACAGGATACGCATGCGATAGCCATCGTTTCCACAACTTTACTAGCAAATCTGAGAACAGCCAAGGTATGTAAGTTAACTACAGGTACGGAGTAAACGATCCCTAGTTTCCCTCATCGACAAGAACAATTGCGGGCGACCAAACCTTCCCCTTGCCATAGTTCTCTGCATCTTCATTTCCATATGCTACCACCGCGGGCTGGATAATAGCTAATATCGCCTTACCATCAAATTTGTCATCATCCTCATCGAGGTGGTGGAGACGGTGAGCAGTACTCAATGGGTTCTTGTGATAAAAAAGCTTCATTTTCCGTAGAGTGGTGCGGCGGCAGTCAATGTTGGTTCTCTGACACCATAATGATGTGGATAGCTTTGCAGCGGTGTAAAAAATGTGGCACAGATCTTGAAGCAGGCAATTGCGTTGCTGTTCTGGAGCTTCATTTGCCTTTAAAAGTGGACGTATGGGTCCCGCAAGGAAATTTTTAGCCATTTTTGTACTGAATTTTTCGAATACTTGTGCCGACAGCAATGGCACCCCAGATGGGCTATCAGGAGCCGTTGACAAAAGACGCAACATCTGGGAGCGCCATATATGTGCATCAGATGGAAGAACTATAACAAGGTTAGTTTTCCCTTGCATCTCAAAAATGTGGTAGGCATGTTGTTGCTGACCATTTATCATAGTTTTATACAGCCCAAACATGGCATTACCACGGACAGCCTTCGAGTTTGTATCGAGATGCTGGAGTGCAAAAAATGGGTTGTCGAAGATTTCTTCGAAGATATACTTAGCCAGCATAGAATGGGTGATAAGAACGGGAAATCGTTTCATCAAAGGCGGCGACATTTTATTCAGTAAAGCATCAAAATTGAGTTGGAAGATGTACTTCTCAAGATAGTCCGTTATTTCCACCTTCTCTTCATTCGAAAGGGGCCGCAGAGCATTTATATCCGGAACTGCGTTTTTTTTTGCCCATGCTTTCAGCTTTTCTTCAAGCTTTGAGAATTCATTTCGAACCGCCCCATCATCTTTAGGGACCCACGAGGCTCTCTTAACTGAGAGAAGAGTGCCTTCCTGGGCAACGCGAAGGTTATTCTGTAACTCTTCATAACCACATCGTGTAATACGTAAGTCATGTGTAAGGAATTTTATCTTCTGTTCCAACTGTTTAATATAACCCTTGTGGCCTTCAATCTCATCGGCCAAATGAGTTAATGAATGCTCTGCGGCATAGAGGTTATCACGAAGACCACTAGCGCGCCATTTGTGAAAATTGACTTCGTCACTGAGCTTTGACAGTAATTCCTGACGATAATCAATCTCCTGGTGGGATTCGAGTTGTTGGTTCCTCAGACGAGTTTCTAATACACGCACCCGTGATCTTAGTGACTCTATGGTATGTGTTTCATCAGAATTGGCTTGTTGATGGTCTTCAGGTTTGGATATGGCATCGACAGCCCCTGAATCATTGGGAAGCCCGGACTGTAAACAAGTAAGTAATGGAACCGAGGGTTATCCTGCCAATAGACTCACCGAGCTGGCAGGGCCAGTAGTAGGATCTTCCACTGGATAGTTAGTGCTCAATAATGACACAGCCTCTAACTCAAACTCATCACTGCTCTCATTTTTGAAGTTCTATTTAGAAAACATTAGCAAGCTCGGGTCTCGGTAGATATTGGGACAGTTAACCCAAAAACCAGGCATGTTAACATACATGAGAGGAGCTCACCATGTCAATATCTGCTGGTCCGCTAGCTCCTTCACGCATGGAGGTATTCATCTCGCAGGTATAACTTGTGATTTTATCATCGAAACCTGGGTTGTCGCCGAGTGTAGCCTCGTGGAGAGTAAACGCAGTGATGTAGCTGAAGAATTGCTACCTAGATCACCTGGCAGGCGATTTCCGGTAATGCACACATTTCAGCAGTTAAGCGAGCTTCCTGGAAACACAAAGAAACAATGATTAGGAAGTTTCCCTTTGTTTGTTTGTTTGTTTTTAATTTTGTTTTTCTCCTCTACATCTCAACTCTTCGGCAGAAATCTTGCAGCGTTTATAGGATGTAGCAAGTGATAACAGCCTGCAAAATAATTGCCTTGACGATGGCTCCCAAGTCAGCCAAAGCAAAGTCCTCGAATTCAGGAAAGGCAAAAAAGCTTCAAAGCCATCAAATTCGCCAAGAGCCAAACCTCCTGATACCATCACACAAGATTATAGTCGGTATTGACTATGGAACCACATTTACAGGTGAGAAGCCCGCATATGCTAGTTGGAGAAGCAAGCTGAGAGGTGATAAGGGGCCAGCTACGTAAGTACCACAAGCAGTGATATAAAGGATATCATCGTTGTTAGTACTTGGCCAGGCCCGTCGAGGGATACAGAAACGGTCTTCAAGGCACCTTCGCGTATTGCGTACCCGTTTGAAAATACACGGATCAATACCATTCGCTGGGGGTTTCAAGTTGAGCCTGGAACGGTAGCCTACTCTTGGACGAAGCTGCTCTTGGATCAAAATACAGTCCTTGGGGCGTTCGACGATACGAGTCTTGAAAATGCCTCCAAGACGGGCATTCTGAAACTCCCTCATGGCAAAGCCGTAGTGGATGTTGTCGCAGACTTTCTTACAGAGGTTCGTGACCATGTGTTTAAGATGATTGAAAAGCAGGTCACGAAGGAGATGCTCCGGATAACCCCGATTGAATATTGGTTCACAGTACCAGCAATCTGGTCTGACCAAGCAAAAGCACAAACAAAAGTTGCAGCTCAACGAGCAGGATTTGCCTACAATATAGAACGTCCCAGTGACCAAATGTTCATGATCACGGAATCTGAAGCCGCAGCTATTGCAGCTTTGAAGAAAACAGCCACAGATGGCCTTGGAGCTTCCGTTAAGGTTGGTATCAAGTGTGTATATGTTTTGACGTTGGCTAACTTCCCGCTAGCCTGGCGATGGGGTTTTGGTATGTGACTGTGGCGGCGGTACAGTGGTAAGTGAAACCCTACCGAGGACATGGGGTATTATCTCACAGTCTACGAAAGGATATCACGACCTACTTAATCAACGAAGTTGATCCAGTTCTGTCTTTTGAAGAACTTTGCACGGGAATTGGTGAGTACTGGATGCCATTATAGTAGCGGTGAAATCGGTTGCTCACCCTAACGGTAGGCGGCAAATGTGGGTCGACGGCTATAGACAGAAATTTGTACCAACTTATGTCCCAACGCTTTGGGAAGGCTTTTGATATGCTTCCTGCTAAGAAGAAAGGTCCAGGAAGCGAGTTCATGAGAAAATTCGAAATAATCAAGAAGGACTTCGGTTTTAACATAGAAGAGGACAGAATTCATGAGTTGCCGCTTAATATGATAGCCAGCACAGTGAAGTCCGAATATTTTGACGCCGAAGAACGTCTTGTCTTGCTTTCAAGGTAAGCAGACAATCCAGAGATGAACGGCAGTAGGTGACCTGATTGTCTACTCAGCAACGATATTCGACAGCTGTTTGACCCGGTCGTGAGTCAAATCATTGGGCTGGTTCGTAAACAAATAGATGATGCAGAGGATGCGGATGATGGTGAAATCAATGTATGAAAACACCTTCACTTTCCCCCAGTTTTCTGGTTGTATTCATGCTAATATGGACAAGCGAATAATCCTCGTTGGCGGGTTTGGCGATTCTGAGTATCTCAGAGAGAGTATGAAGAAAGCGTTCTTCGGCATCACAATCACTGTTCCAGATAACCCGTAAGTGTATCACTCCTTCTTAATCAACCCAAAAAAAGCTAACAAGCTTTCAGGCAATCCGCAATAGTCAAGGGAGCGGCACTTCGAGGCCTCTTGGGCCTTCAAGCAACAACAAAGAGATGCCGCCGTCATTATGGGTTTGAATGGAGCATTTCCTTTCGGAGAGGTATCGACCGTGAAAAAGACGCTTACATCGACAAGTTCACTGGGGGCAAAATGGTGCGCGGGATCATGAAATGGATGATTTCCAAGGTAGATCGGCAACAACTGCAAGACGGAAAATTGGCGAATGGCATTGACTGATAAGGCGCAGGGACAAAGGTACACCGAAAACCATACTAACACCGTTAATTACACCAAAACGCATTATTCTGGAAGTTCGGTGATAAAAAAGTTTGTGCTTTTTTCGTGTGATTTGAAGGATGCACCCGAACGGGTTGAGCATACAAGTATGGATACCTTCTTCCGCATGACTTAGGACCCCCAATCGTCTAACCCGTTTTATCCTGTAGGTATCAAAAAGGTCGGCACAATCAGCGTAGATATCGCAGACGTCGACTTCAACCTTTTTCAGAAAAAATTAATTGGCGGAATGCTTTCATACAAAGTTGAACTCTCGGTGAAGGTCATATTCGGAGCTCAGGACGGTGTGTTGAAGTTTGAAACCACGTCACAGGGCAAAGTTGTTGGGAAGACAACCATCGACTTCACAAATACCAAGTACTATTGACATCTGAAGTTGGAATGACAAAGCATGGGTGGTTGCTGAAAACCAAGGCGAAGGTGATGAATAGGATGATAAACCAGAGTTTCCATGAGGCTCCGTTAAGCAGATATCTTAGAGCGAGACTGGGGGAAGTGAGGGTTCTCGTCGCAAAACCAGGTCATCTGCCTTTTGAGCAAAGAAGAGCTCATTTGATGAGGTGGAACTAGACCTCCTCTACCTGAGATCCATTAGATAGCCTGGTTAACATCTGGAAAATGCCAATAATCATGCCTCTCGTTGTTGCCGTAGAGATAGTATCATTTTAGTCCCAGTCCGCCGAATGCACGGTCGAGTTCAACCCCCTCGCTTCTCGGTTCTATTGCCGGAGAAGTGTCTTTATTCGTCTGATCAGCAACCGGCCGGTCAAGCAGACTCTGATGTGCTTCGGTTGATGCCTGTCCCGACGCATGGGTGGGTTGTAGAAGCTTTTCCTCCCGGTCTAGCCATCCGGGAGCAACTCGACGCTTTTCAGCTAAATCTCGTTGCTTGATGGACTCCTCCCACTCCTTGATTGCGGCCTCTCCCTCTGACTGTCGCTTTTTCATGTGGTCCGCCAACGCCTGGCATGTTGCGAGGATATCGGCCGGGTGAGCGGCATGGCCACTCGACGAAACAACATACTTTGGTTTCTCTGAGCCGCTGGCGTCGGCCGTGACAGAGGGTGGTAGAGATGAAGGAATCGACTTGTATGTATATGGCAGAGTAGTCGCCGTAGGCAGAGAAATGAACGGCGAGACCGTCAGCGGAATCTGGGCCAGTATGGGATGGGGTTCTGGTCTACCGTTAGCAGCGTCCACAAGGCTTAAAACCGCAATACCACTCACTCTCTGAATCAAACATCATGCCTAGCCCTTTTATTTTCTGTCGTTCAGGATCCTGTTCTTGCTCCTGACTGCGATGACGTTGATGGTGGTGGTGCTGTCCCGGTTGCTTGTGAATGCGGGCGGGAGATGGAAGGTTGCAGCAAATAGGAGAGCCGCGAAAGCCGCATCCACCTTAGTTAGCGAGCGACTCTCCCAACGTCAAAACTTTCGAGAGACAACCAGCGACTGCTCCTGGATATCTACATCACGGCCTGCAGCTTTGCACATCAACGACCAGCTCGCTCGATCGGACGCCTCGCTGCCCCCTAGCCAAGCGACCCTGGTCTTCACTAGTGCCCAACTATCTGAACTCGAAAAGCCACCCACGCTCGCCGTCTATCTCTACTTTCGTCGTCAGCCCTACTAACTATCATCGAACACGCGACCCCAACCTGGCTGCGGACATTAGCTACGACTCTTCACGATCTCGACCGCCTATGCTCGAGCTCTAGTATCGCCGAGAAGCCCATCGAAGAGCTGCGCCCCCTCGCTAACCCCGTGTCACGGTTGAGATTGACAGGCATATCGTACCGTACCCCTCCCAGGCCACTGAGAACTCGGGCTGCGCCACCATTCAACCCGCCAAACAAGCAGCAAGCATGGAAGGGAAACTGGTGCAAGCGGTCACGGAGAAGAAGCCTGTCCCTGAGATTGACTTCACCCTCCATACTATGGAAGATGGCACGCAGGTATCCACACAGGAGCGTGTCTGCAAGGGTTAGTTGACAAGCCCCCCCTCTCTCCATTTCTATCTGCACACAGACATTTAGGGAGTATATTGCATTGCGCATTTGGCTGATGGCTCAATCACAGAGGTGCAAGCCCCGGCTTTCAACACACCTTCGAACGAACAATTTTGGTCCAGCGAAGATCCCACCAAGCCCGACCTGAAGTTCCTCAAGCAGCACTTCTTCCGTGAAGGTCGTCTCACGGAGGAGCAGGCACTATGGATCATCAATACTGGAGCGTCAATCCTCAGGTCAGAGCCAAACTTGCTCGAGATGGATGCTCCCATTACAGTGTGTGGTGATGTTCACGGACAATACTATGATTTGATGAAGCTGTTCGAGGTGGGAGGAGACCCTTCGGAGACACGATATCTCTTCCTTGGAGACTACGTTGACCGAGGCTATTTTAGTATTGAGGTTAGTGAAATGATGGATGTGACAGTTTGAGAGACTTTACTGATAATTCCCATAGTGTGTTCTGTACCTATGGACTCTAAAAATTTGGTACCCCAACAGTCTTTGGTTGCTACGTGGAAATCACGAATGTCGCCATCTCACAGATTACTTTACCTTCAAGCTGGAGTGCAAACACAAGTACTCCGAGAGAGTCTACGATGCCTGCACAGATTCATTCTGCGCCTTGCCTCTGGCTGCAATTATGAACAAACAGTTCCTCTGTATCCACGGTGGCTTGAGTCCTGAGCTGCATACATTGGAGGATTTGAAAACAGTAGGTGTTTCATGTATTAATCCCTTCTACGAATGCTCACAATTGCTATAGATTGACCGTTTCCGGGAGCCACCAACCTATGGGCTGATGTGCGATATTCTTTGGGCCGACCCTCTGGAAGACTTTGGTCAAGAGAAAACGGGTGAACACTTCATCCACAACAATGTCCGAGGATGTTCATATTTCTTCTCCTATCATGCTGCTTGCGCATTCCTAGAGAAGAACAACCTTCTATCCATCATTCGAGCCCACGAGGCTCAAGATGCCGGGTACAGAATGTACCGCAAGACCCGAACGACCGGATTCCCAAGTGTTATGACCATCTTTAGCGCTCCCAATTACCTTGATGTCTACAACAACAAGGCTGCGGTCCTCAAGTATGAAAACAACGTCATGAACATCCGCCAATTTAACTGCTCACCACATCCTTACTGGCTCCCCAACTTCATGGACGTCTTTACCTGGTCACTACCGTTCGTTGGAGAGAAAATTACGGATATGCTCATTGCCATTCTCAACACTTGCTCTAAGGAAGAACTCGAGGAAGAGACTCCCCTGTCAGCATCCGAAGCTCCACCCTCGCCAACTCTTCCATCAACCGACCCCGAAAGTACCGAGTTCAAACGACGTGCCATCAAAAACAAAATCCTTGCTATCGGTCGTCTATCCCGTGTATTCCAGGTTCTCCGAGAAGAGTCCGAGCGGGTTACTGAGCTTAAAACTGCTACTGGCGGACGTTTGCCAGCAGGAACGCTCATGCTTGGCGCCGAAGGTATCAAACAAGCTATCCACAACTTTGAGGACGCTCGAAAGGTCGATTTGCAGAACGAACGACTACCGCCGACCCATGAAGAAGTCACTAAGCGTGCCGAAGAGGATCGACGACAAGCGCTGGAACGTGCTGCCCAAGAGGCGGCTAACGACACGCATCTGACAAACGTAGCCCGAAGAATCAGCATGTAAGTTGCACCGCTTTGTTTCTCCCATTCAACACTTGTCCGCCCAAGCTAATATCTTTCGCCTAGGTCATCTGGATCTGGTCGACCCCGAAAGCGAGAACCGTCATCTTGATGCCCTATTTTTATCCCATCCACCCATCCCTTAACATTCGTCCCATCATTATGACTCCCAGCTTAACGTATCCCCTGCCCAGAACTCGACAAATCTCTGAATGCTTTTGCTCTTTTATTTTAACTGTTTTTTTTGAATTGATTGAATGACTCCCCGGTGATGATACCAAGACCTTAATTCCACTAGGAGAAATGCAAAAGCTGCATATCCTGTATGAATCTTGAATACGTTTTTCACGAACAAAAAGGAATTGATAAATTCCGTTTCCCCTTAACGACAACCGGCCTGGCCTCCTGGTGCCTGCCGTCAATCACTTTCCTGGCCCTTGACGTATTGTACTGGGGAGGAAATGGGAATAAAAAGGAAGAGAGAAAATATCAATAATAATATTTGCTTGCAACGAGGAATAAACGGCTGGCTTGATTTTGCAGTTTCTTTTGCTCTGATAGCTACAAGGCTTAGCAGTACTGGAATCAGGCGGCCCATTCTTTTCGCAAACAAGTTGTCAGTGATAGCAGTATAGTAAGGTTTAGGCTCCATCGTCTATGGATATAAAAACTATCGATCACCATTGTATTTGTATGATAGTTATTCCCCTTATAGCTACAATTTACACCCTTTTTAGTACTTTATACCCTAGGGTCCGGGATGGTATTTGCTATACAGCGTATTTACCCAATGTATCACAGAATGGCCGCCAAGGAGCTTGATTATGGTGCGTAAAATGGCTTAGTCATCTAATATATTACCGTCCCTGTATCGAACAGACACAAGCTTGTTTTTGCGGCATCGACAACTTTGCGAAGAAGATAGCGAGAGACATCACTGACAACCCGCAGCTCACCTGCGCACCAACCCCAATGCCCGGGAAATATCATGTCTCCCTCATCCAGAGGACGCCGCTCCTAGCCAGGCGGCTATTTTTTTGCCCGTCATGCTCGCAGATACGCCAGCTCTCCTCCAGTAGTGGGCCAGCTCCCACGGCCAGATCAACGATCAAGCGCTCCGCCTCGACTCTTTCGGGTTCATCGATTGTCAGTGCTACCAAAAATATTCCTGAGAGGTTCCAGGAGCTATATAAAGCTTTAGAGGAGCTTAAAAATACTCCTGGTAACCATGCGGATTTGGGCAGATTAGAATTGGCGCAAAGAGGCATTGAGACGGAGAACCCATTAATACGGATTGCAGGTGCGTGAGGATGTTCCATCGACTTTGCTCGTTTCTCTTCTTTACACTTATTAAACGTTACTTTCGCAGTGTTCGGTTTGGGTGGTACCCAGACTTCCGCAAGGCTTGTACGGCTACTACTTGCTGACCCGCTGGGTCCAAAAGAAGCATGGGAGGACCAGCTTGACTCTCGTGTTAACTATGACTCTGGCAGTTTCCTTATAAGGTCAGTACTTTGCTTGTCTGCTAGGCATGAGAGGGGGCTAATTCTTAGCAATGGCTTAATATAGATACGGAGATAAATATGAAGTATCTCCAGGAAACAGCCTTCTGCCGACGGTCTCGATACCATCCAACCTGCTTCGGAAAGCAAACCTAGAAATCCTAATGTCACCATTAGGTACAAATATCATCTCGTTAAAAGAGCCAATTGCGAACTCCTTACAGATTGCAACAATATCCATTCCATCCACAGACGGGAGCCCTGCCACACATATCCAATACCCAGTACATCGATCAATAATATGCGGTGACGGGATCGATGGCCTGTTTACGTTTGCCAAATTAACTGGGAGGACAGATACAGGTGAACTCGGCCCAGTAAAGGCAGTGTTCCAGGCACCGTTGAACAAGGCTCCAGAGAACGGCAATGGAGACGTCTCATTTATTGATATTGACCGTGCTGAAGTGGCGTTGGATAAGTTCCGTGAGTCAGCCCAAAATGCAACGGCTTACCAGGAAGGATGGGACGGAAGCAGGATTCAACCAATTATCGACTGGCTCGCGGCGGCTCCCACGGATCAAGTTGTGTCCCCTGACATCCGGCATCTGCTCGATTCCGTGTTGAATCAGGCAGATTCAAAAATCAAGCAGCACGAAAAGAAAACATTGGCCGATGTGCAAGCGAGGTCTGTTCCCGAAGAGACACGAGAATCATTGAATGCCATGATCTCGGGATGGGCGGAAAGGGCTCATGAAGAGCTTCGGACTTCGTTAGACGAAGCTTTTAGATGCAAGAGCTGGCAAAGTTTAGTGTGGTGGAAATTGTTCTGGAGAGTTGATGATGTTCCCATGATATGTTCCAGCCTGCTGCAAAAACAGTGGCTCACGCAGGCTGAGAAGGAGGCTCTATGGATTGGTGGACGATTCCAGCAAGCCCGATTGTTGGAAGACGATTCTTCTGTTGGTAAAGAAATATGCACTTCGACTACGGAAGATGCATCACCCGAATCTCCACGCAGCGCTCCTGTGTTCACTCCATGGCGGACACAAATAACAGAAAGCCGAAACAAGCTCACAGCATCCACTATCATGCCACTACATTCTCTCGCACAGAATCTAGTCATGTTCAGCTTGTCAACTACTGGGTTGACTTCAGCACTATCCGCTCTGACATATATCTCCACTACTACTACTTCCCTTAGCGAGGCTGGAACCTTTGCTGCAGTGGGTTTAATTTACTCAGTTTGGAGACAACAGAAAAAGTGGGACTTAGCCCGCAGGACCTGGGAAACAGACATCCGTGAAGAAGGCCGAAAAGCGTTGAGGCATACGGAAGATTCCATGAGAATGGTAATACGTGACGGAAACAGACCAGCGATGCCGCCTACAGAAACAGAAGTTAAGGAAAGCATAAAGAGGGTCAGAAATGCCTTATCAGATGTATTATAGATAAAAAAGGGTTTTTTGTTCTTCTGTAATTATACCCCCTTTACTATATGGATTTGTTTTTAATAGGCATTACCCTCTGATGTCTAAGTAAGCTCCACGCTTCCTTCAGGCACCCCGCTGGTGCTACGTAGCCGTCTAGCGAAGAACTGCATGATGGGCATCATTTCGTCCCTATTTCGAGGCATAGTATCTTCCTTCTTGCTTCTCCAGCGGACCACGTCCACGTATTCAAACTCCTCCTTTGTTCGACGAACACCTACATCCGTCACAGCGCTCTGCGCACCATGACCACCCAAGACTAGCACTGGACTAGGCGATTTATTTTGCCTGCTTCCTCTTTCCTTGATAGCTGAAAGAGGCAACACTCCGCCGATTGCAACGGTACCACCAAGCTCTCCCCGGCCAGTTTCTGATAGATGGAATTCCAACGCTGCGCTCAGCGCAACACTCGCCCCCTGTGCAAACCCGAAAAGTAATATCTCGCGAGCCTTGTACCCGAGCTTGTCTATCAATGTTGACCGTATGATATCTGCGGCTATCATGCGGGTAGCTCTAGTAAAGCCAGGATCTTGATCTAATGAGTCCGCTTCAAAAACAATGTCGTCACCCCAGTGAAAACCGGGAAGGTCGAACGGCAGTGGAACAGGGCCCTGGACAACTACACAGCTTGTCTCGGGTAGATGGAGAGCCGATGCAAAGCTAGTGAAAGGCGCAGGCGTATCGCCTAGTCCATGTAGGATGATGAGAACATTTGTTGATCGCGGTGAGTCCGGTGGGGTGACGGTGACGGATACAGAAGATGGGAAGTCGCTTTCTTTAGGGATAGCAGGCATATTTAATCGCTTTAATGAATAGCTGCGGGTAGAAATTGACGTTTAAGACATGAATATCCAAGCGGTGCAGAGAACGAGGAGTTGAAAGTATTTATTTTTCTGCATCAAACGATCGAAGGCTGATGTCACAAGTGGTCCGTAGTTAAGTTAGTTAACTCACTAACTAGTCAGCTAAGCTTTATGAGTTGAGTTTAAATTGAGGGTTCAATATTTATTTACAAAGCCAATCCGCTATCACTTTTAACAGTCTAAATATGTACTCGGGGGGTATGTTCCATATATACTTTATCTAGCAAACGATAGGTCAAGTAATCATCGCACGGCTCAGCCCATATCCTGAAAAGCGAGATACTCAACTGGATATAGAGGGATAAGGGAGTATCCTCTATCGTTTGCAAGTGAACCCATTCTCGACGATATAAAGGGGGAACCCCATTAGACCTTGCCAGAAGGGTGGAAGATGCGCAGCTATCGCCCGGACTTCCCGAGCCCCAGTGTTGCCGACAAACCAATAGGTATCCAAGAACACAATCAGCGCAAAAAAGTGAGCCAGGATAACAAGGGCCCGTGGACGACCCTCTGCTACAAGATCGATGAAGCGAGGATCCACGATAAAGGGGAAAACAACAATTCGCCGTCGTATCGGGCCGGGGGGTCCATCGTAGTTGTGAAGTATCCGGAATATACTGCCGAGATATCCCATTGCTCCCTCGTAGGCAACCCTGACACCATCATCCCAGAAAGCCGGGTCATCGTTGTCATCAGGATCCTTGCTTCGAGCAGTCAAGATATGCTCAAAGCTTGGTCGAGGATCAGGAAAGTCGTGCTGGGCACTATCCTCGTCCAATGTTAGTGGGGTTGATCTGATTAGCTTGGCTGTGCAGGTGGAGGGATCATCCCCAATAGCTTCCATGGCGGTTTGAAAGAACTTCGCATTGCTGCTAGTTATGCGAAGCCACTCTATGGGAGGCGCATAAGGCTCCAGAATCCGTTCTGAGAGCATCACGAAGGCTACAAGACGCATAAGATGAGTGGTAAGCATGATCACATCGGCCTTCTCCTTTGAAAAGGATATAAGCTCTTTATGATGGTGCTTGAATGCAAGCTGTAGATAACGATGGTGATGCTCCAGCATAGAGGATTCAGAAATAGTGGATGGTAGTTTTCTTGCTTGATGAAGACTGGTGACGGCATAGATACTGTACAGCAGTCCATCCGACTGGAAGGCCATGCGCGGGAGAGCATCGACGAAGACCTCATAAGACGTCTCCGGATCGAACGCAATTGTCGGCCCAGTTTCGGTGATATAAAGATGCATCAATTTGAGCTCCAGGATCCGCCGGTCTTTCGTTTCTGCCGGCTCACCCGCTTCCATAGATTCATCTTTAGGAAGGCGGTCATAGATACAGGGTTCCTCAACACGCTCGCAGTTGCGGCATACCGGCTTGGTTTCATCACACTTTCTAGTCATTAGTAACTGATTGTAAATACACCCTGTACGGAGTACCTCCAGGGACAATTGACCCTGGTAGTCCTTATATATGCTGTTGCACTCACCTTGATTCTCTTTGTCCGGCATCTCTGGCAACCGACCCGGGACTTTCTGTGAAACTGCTTCACCCCCTTCCGGCGCCCAGAGGCCTGCTGCTGACGCTGCTGCTCGTTTATAAACGAGATGATTGGGGGTACCTCCGTCATGCTGAATGCATCTGCCTGCTCATCTCAACAAATGGCGGTCCTTCGTTCCGCTTTTGGTTAAACGAGCTTGAAGGATCGATTACTAATTCCCTCGCGGCTCTGCCCGTGGTCTAGCCGAAATAAGTTAGACCGTCACGGAGCTTAGCATCTTCCGGAATAAAGTTAAGGTTGGATTATATAATGAACGCAAAACATTGGGCTCGCGACTCTTACTTCTTTGGGACGCAACTACTGCGCCCGCCATCCATCCTGCTGGATCCTGCCAAAAATCCTCCCTTCTATTGAGGCTATATAATGGAACCAGGGCTGAACTATACTCATCTTTGGTTACCGGACTATAGCTATCTCGCAACTGATTCCAATTCAGGACACCGAAGCCATGACGCATATCTCATTCAAGATGTCTATAAAATTCGAGGTCGACTCCTCTGGATGTATACCATTTCTCGAAAATACATAGTCCAGCTACAATAGAACAGCTTAAACATAATATACCCAGCTATATCCCCTCACAACAATGAAGTTGTCGCACCTTGCATCCCTAATTGGCGTGGTTAGCCTTTGCTCGGTAAGTTTCCTGAGGGTGTGATGTATCTATTATTCCTAGCTTCTAATATTTTTCGGGGTAGGCTTCTCCCTTGCGCATTGAGAAGAGAGATAACACGTCAATTTCAGCAATTCAGCTCAGCTCGGACAAGCCATTTCACTACGAATTGCTGCGTGATCTATCCCTGGTGCCATATGAAGGTTCCGACGTCAATGAAGTTCTCCTTGCGGCCAGTGAAATCAAACCCGGAGACTTCGAAAGTTATTACACTGCATTCAATAAACTTGCCACTCGCGTTCATCAGCAGGCCAAAGCCATAAACATTACCGACCATCCAATCTCCGCCCGCAATACCTTCTTCAAGGCAGCAACCTATTATCGTTCTGCGGACTTCTTTTTGCGGGGAAACTGGACCGACTCCCGAGTTTATTCTCTTTGGGATAAACACTTGGAAGCATTCAATGCAGCAATTTCCTTACTCCCTGTCCCAGGGCAGAGGGTAACTCTGCATGCCAAGGGTGACGACCCCAACTCAAACTTCACAATACCAATTATATTTTTCGACTGTGGCTTGCCTGGCCCACGACCGACAATCATAATGGGAAATGGCTTCGATGGCGCACAGGAGGAAATGTATCATGTTCTGGGCAAGGCAGCCCTTGACCGAGGAATCAACGTTATCACTTACGAAGGGCCCGGCCAGCCCACTGTTCGCCGAGAACAGAAGCTCGGTTTCATTCCTCAGTGGGAGAAGGTTGTTACTCCCGTGGTTGACTATGCCATCACCCGCCCTGAAGTCCGAGCCAATGCTATTGGTCTCATGGGCCTTTCATTCGGCGGGTTTCTTGCACCTCGCGCTGCAGCGGTTGAGCACCGTATCGCTGCTGTCATTGCTTTGGATGGCATTTATGACTTCGGCGAATCCAATCTGAAGCCTTTCCCACCAAAGTTGAAGGAACTATTCAAATCTGGGCCTGAGAACGCAAAACTTTTCGATTCCATCTTGGGAAAGGGTCTAGCAGAACCGTCAACTGACACGTTCACCAAATGGGCTGTTCAGCAAGGTTTGTGGTCGTTTAACACCGAATCACCCTTCGAATGGCTCTCACAGACCCAAAAATACAATATGGATGGCTTTGCACAGAACATTACTGCGCCGGTTTTTGTGGGTGATGCGCAGAACGATCAATTTTTCCCTGGCCAGGCAAAAGTACTGGCCGACAGGATTGGTAGCAAACTTGCTACTTATCACGAGTTCAGCACCGCTGATGGAGCCGGCGAACATTGTTCTGTCGGTGCAAGTGTTTTGGCGAATCAAGTGGTCCTGGATTGGTTTGAAGACGTTTTGCAGCATTGAGTCGAGTGATGAGCAGGGATACTTTTCAGCAGAAATTTTTCGTCCTACTAATGAATAGAGATTTTACTACTAAATAGTTTTATAGAATTGGAGATGCCACGGGCCGTACCGTATAATATAGTTTAGATATAAACTCGTGCTATAACTAATGCTGCCCAATTCCTCAATGCCACTGTATCCACCTGCCTAACCACACAAGAGTAGACCCAGAGTATTACTCTCTGTTTCATCTACGTATCCCTTAGTAAGGTACGTCTATATCTTGTTTACTCGCGTCTTATATCTCGCTTTGTCTCACCTTACTACTCTTTCTTATATAGAATAACTGCTCCCTAACCCAACCCTAACACCTCTTATCCTTTAAGGCCTAAAACTTACTCTATCCAAGCAATTCAGCCATTTTGTATATCGGTGGGTGACATCTGAGCAACTAAGCCTTTAATGAAGGCTCGCTTTTACACTTACATCTGTTCTCGAAACCTTTGGTCATCATCGTCTTCAAGACTATAGGCAGTCCTGATATAGAGCCTGCCCACAGCAGACTGTTATAGCAACCATGGGGTGCCCTTGCCCCTCAATACGAGCTTGCATATTTGATATGGACGGACTACTGATTAACTCGGAGGACAAAATAACCTCGTCTATAAATCAACTCCTCGAAAAACACGGAAGACCACCCTTTACTAGATCAATTCGAGACAGACTAATGGGTGTCCCCGGTTCAACAAATAGTGATATGTTCCATGACTGGGCCAAACTGCCCATATCTCGCGAGGAATGGGCCCTCGAATCGGCTAAACAAATGCAACTATATTTCTCAAATTGTATGCCAATGCCGGGTGCAGAGCAGCTTGTATACAACCTTAGTCGTGCGCATAGTGCAGCATCCGGCCAGAGAATAAAGCTGGCATTAGCAACTGGTGCGAAACGACAAAGCTACGAAGTCAAGACCTCAAGACCAGAAACAAAGCGATTGATCGATCTCTTCCCAACTGAACATCGAATTTTGGGAGACGATTCACGGATACCGAAGGGGCGGGGAAAGCCAGCTCCTGATATATACTTGGTCGCGTTACAGGCACTGAACTCGGCAGTGAGTTTCGGCGAGAGGGTCATATTACCCAGCGAATGTTTGGTCTTTGAGGATAGTTTGATTGGAGTCGAGGCCGCTAGACGGGCTGGAATGAGAGTTGTTTGGGTGCCTCACCCGGATCTCCTTGCTGAGTATCATGACCAGCAAAAAGACGCTCTCATTACTAGCACTGGAGACTTCCAGACAGGAAATGACTGGCAACCTGGAGAGATGCCTAATGACTGGGGGGAGACAATTCAGACGTTGGAGCATTTCGATTATGAGAGATATGCCATCGATTTGTCAGTTTGATTATTCATGACTCTGTTTGACATGCACTTTTCTCTGTATACAATTTTCTGGCCGAATTTAGATACGCACAGAGATATCCGTTTGTCGGGAGTTAAATCCCATTCGATTGTTTATTCGTATTGTATAGTTTTTTTTGGCATGTTCATGTTAATTTGCAGACAAGAGGTTGTAAATAGAGACTGACCTGGCTCGTTTGACTTCCACCTCATGATCATGTTCTGCCGGATGCGAATTTGATATCAACAACTGACTGCCAAGGCTAATAAATGACACTGTCGCGTTGTACAGAGGGCATCGATAGTAGATGTGACAGGGAAGTGGCACCTCGTATTTAGCTAAAAGCGTTATAAGTCGATAACTGCAGAGGGTCGTCAGTTGTGGAACAAGTATGGCGGACGTTGGCGTGTCCTCGGGATGCCGGCATCGAAATAACGGTGTGAGAAAAGGAACGACATGGGCCTTTGCACGATAACTAGTTATCGCGAGTTAGTGAATTAGTTACACGTTTCGAGAAGGAATAACAAGAGCTCTTCGCGTGGTGGCTGCAAGGACAGTGTTAGCTGCAGATTAGAGGGTCTGGGCTTTGATTGGAGCGTGAGCGGTCACACGACTCATGAGCTTCTGGCAAATAGACAGCTGTCGTTGTACGGAAAACAGTGGTCCAGGAACAAGATACGGGGGCTCTTTTCGTGGCAAACAAATGTCTGTCCAATTGCTGGCTGCAGAGGATGATTCCACGAAGATCCTTTCAGCATCAACAAGAGGATAAGGTTTGTTTCCCTTCGTCCCTCCCAGGGCATCCCGCGAGCCACATTGTGCGCTTTCTCCTCTTCCGCACAAGGAGGACAAGGCGTTTGTTCGTAGGACCAATCATCCCAGCTAGGGGGTTTCGTCTGCTTGCTCCCGCATCCTTCCCGCCGGCCAAACAGCAGCCACAGAGTCAACTTATCCGCATCCATCCCGCCTGTGTTGTAGTCGCCGTCACAGCATCATTCCTTTTCTTCAGCTCGTCGCTCGTTTCATACCTCTCTTCTGGCATCTGTTTCGCTGTCCGTCGACTTGCTGTCACAGCGAGCGAAAGCAAAAAAGAAAAGACGCCGTCGAAAGAGGCTGAAATTGCTTCTTTTTTACCTTTGATGAGTCAGCAGACACGTGGGTCTTTGCCGAAGCCGGTTTGTACTTTTGTGGTCGAGGCGCAAAGATGGAAAGACTTATATATCAAAAGACACCGCCGAGGCAGACCTGGAGCATCTCGCGACAGTGATTTATTGCAAGAATTGTTCATTTTACAGTCTCTTCAGCAGCAGTTGGCGATGAATTTACCCAGGTACACGCCAGAGGATGAAGTTTGCAAAGTAAGTCCCACACTAAGGAGAGATACTTGGCTCCTGGTTACCTTCGACAGAGCAGTAAGCTGACCAGCGCCCATCTGTAGGGACCTTGAACGGGAACTGGTTCCTGAATGGCGGGCGAAGTATTTGAACTACAAGGCAAGTTTGAAGGTCAAGCAATGCCACACAATGCAGATCCCCGAGCTGACTTGTAGAGTTGGGATGATCTATAGGGTGGGAAGAAGAAGGTCAAAGCCATCGCAAGAGCTCTTCGACATGTCGAACAGGCATCGTGGACTCCTGGGCGGCGGAGGTTCAGCCAAATTAGCGCTACACGCCGTGACTCGATCCAATTTCCCTTGACGCCTAATGAGATACCTGGACTCAGCAGTGTAACGCAGCGTCATGCAGGTGATTGGGCGAACCAAGCCGCACCGGAACGGTCACCGCTTCGAACTCCAGCATCTCGATTCGACCAGACTGAAGGATATGGAAGCATTGTGCCACCACGACCGAGCCACACAGTTTCTCCCTCTTTAGCTCCTTCCTCACTTCAGCTTCCTGATCCCGCAATTGATCCAGAGGACAACTATTTCACGCCCCGGAATGAATCATCTACTCTACACAATGACGGGCTTTTGGCACCCTATACAAACAGGCAAAAGAACCTTCGCCCTGGACAAAATACACAATCCGGGCGCGGATCATTACGCAAGCAAATAAGAGATCGGCGACCTACAATTGGCACCCCTGGCCCAAGACCTTCGTTTATCCACCGAATGTTCTCATCTAGCCCAGAATATGAGAATTCTAAAACCCAGGCACCCGCACGAGAGCAGGCTCTTGCAGAACTGAAAACTAAGGAGGCCGAGTTTTTCGCTTTCATGGACAAAGAGCTGTCAAAGATCGAAACCTTTTATAAGTTAAAAGAGGATGAATCGACTAAGAGGCTGCAATTACTCAGGGATCAGCTACATGTCATGCGGGACTTACGACTTGAAGAAATCAGGTTGAAGAAAAACCAATCAAAATCTGAATCTGAAGAGGCCACGAATGGCATCAAAGGCCCTGCGGGCCAGACCGCTGCCACCTGGACTAGACCTTTGGCCCGAGGTAGAGGCTCCCATATCGGGAAGACAACCAAGGCAATGGCACAATTATCAACACCTAGCGGCCCAGTACCACGGGCAATGCCGGATGAGCAGAGAGATTTTGTCACCCGCAAAGAATACCAAAGTGTACCTTATACCTCTGCAAAGAGGAAACTAAAGCTTGCCCTTTTAGAATTCTATCGCGGCTTAGAACTGCTTAAATCATATGCTGATTTAAACAGAAAAGCATTTCGAAAGATGAATAAAAAGTATGACAAGGTTGCATACGCCCGCCCCACTGGGAGGTATATGACTGAAAAGGTCAATAAGGCATGGTTTGTACAGAGTGACATTGTTGAGAATCACTTAGTTGCAGTTGAAGATTTGTATGCCCGTCATTTTGAACGAGGGAACCGCAAAGCTGCCACTCATAAACTGCGTGGCAAAGCAGGAATTCCAACGGACTACTCCCCAAATTCGTTCCGAAATGGGCTAATGCTAGCCGGGGGACTCGTATTTGGTGCGCAGGGCCTTGCCTATGCAATTGGTCACTTGTTCAGCGATGAAATAGACGTCAAGACAGAAACCAGTTATCTTCTTCAGGTACAGCAAACAGATACCTCTACGATGGGAGACCTTTCTAACATTTATTTTCTCTAGATATACGGCGGATACTTCCTTATCCTTGTTCATTTCTTTCTCTTTTGTTTGGACTGTAGAATTTGGACTCTGTCCAAAATCAACTATATTTTCGTTTTTGAATATGACACCCGCCACGTTTTAGACTGGCGCCAACTTTCAGAGGTAGGCGATCCTAGTGGTCATGCTTCAGCTCTAGTTACCTTGCTAACGTGTAGTTATTTAGCTACCATGCCTGTTTAGCCTTCTCTTGGGGCTATGCATGTGGCTAAACTTCCGCTGGATAAACTCGTTTTATATATACTGGCCTGTGGTCTTAATTGGCTTAACCGTCGTTACATTATTTCTACCCGCGCGAATTCTTTACTACCGAAGCAGGCTTTGGTGGGCATACTCGCATGTAAGTTCTATATTTTCTCACTTTATGGTCCATGGCTAACAATGCTACAGTGGCGGTTGCTCCTTGCAGGTCTTTACCCTGTGGAATTTAGAGACTTTTTCCTAGGAGACATGTACTGCTCCCAGACCTATGCCATGGGGGTAAGTAAGACATTTTCTCTTACAAGGAAAAGGAATCAGTCCAGCTAACAGAATATGTCTAGAATATTGCACTCTTCTTTTGTTTATACGCAAATAAATGGGATAATCCGCCCATGTGCAATTCTTCACACTCCCGCGTATTCGGCTTTGTGACTACAATCCCGTCCATATGGCGTGGGTTTCAGTGCCTTCGCCGTTACTATGACACTCGCAATGCGTTTCCCCATCTCGTCAACTTCGGGAAATACTCTTTCTCTATACTTTACTACCTAACCCTCAGCTTATACCGTATCGACAAGTCAACCACCTTGCGCGGTATATTTATTACTTTTGCCTGCCTCAACGCCATATATGCATCCGTTTGGGATTTAGCCATGGACTGGAGTTTGTGCAATCCCTACTCAAAAAACCCATACTTACGCGATTTTCTTGGTTTCCGACGCCGATGGGTATACTATGTCGCAATGGTAATCGACCCTATACTACGCTTCAATTGGATCCTATACGCCATATTCATACATGACATACAACATTCGGCTGTTCTGAGTTTTGCCGTTGCGCTCTCTGAGGTATGTCGTCGTGGAATGTGGACTATCTTCCGTGTCGAGAACGAACATTGCACGAACGTCGGCAGGTTCCGAGCTTCAAGGGATGTCCCGCTTCCATATGACATATCAATGACCGTATCCGATGAAGAAGCCATATCTTCCATACCCGGCGCGTCTACCTCATACAAGGGCAGAGAGTCAAGAGGTTCGCTTCCACATGCCCTTGGACGCATACCAACAGGCGGAACCGCGGTGTCGAGCGGTGCTGCCTCACAAATGCCTGATCTTGAGAGTGGTGATGGCGGAGATGAGTCCACGAGCTCACTTAGGCGCCGACGCTATTCTCAACGCGAAGGAGGTACTCCTCCCAGTGGAACATTGGCTCGGGTAGGCACCATGTTAGCCACGGCGCACGCTCAAGACTTTGAAAGAAAGAAACGGCCTAGCATACTTGATGAAGGGAAAGATAGCCCGAATAATGGCACGAGTACGGACGAAGAAGAGGAAGAAGAGGAAGAAGAGAACGGTGGTAATGATAATAATAATAATGGGTATGAGGGTCATATTTCGGAGGAGTCTGATCAGTCCAGCGGTAATAGGGAAGGCAAGTCCGGAAGCAATTCTGGCACTTACAGCAACAGGGCAAGTCGACATGCAATGTAGACAGGGCGAGCCAGTATCACTGGCTGTTTATCCAGTGATGATACTAAAACGTGAAAGAGAGTCAAGAGATGCACGAGGTCTATGTATGACTGGCGTTGATAGAATTGGTTGTTGCAGTGCCACACACCCTAGATAAAATATTACACGTACATTATTGAAAGGATTGACAGCATTTCAGACAGGTTATTATCAGGTGCAAAACTTGTGCAGCGTTTACCTCCATGGAATGTGGGGAGTAAGTCGCCTCGTCATCGAACCTGAGTCGCGTGCCACTTCTTAACAAATTTTTGGATATAGATATGCGGAGACGTATAGGATGCATTGTCTAACGGCTTCATTTACACTTAAACCCTCTTTGGGACTGGCATATGGAAGTATTCGATAAGAATAACTATCTATGCGTGCCGAGATATAGGCCCTGAGAACGTCTCATGGTAACTAAACCTGAAAAAAAGCCCTGAAAAATGAATGACATCATGCAGTGCAAGTAATAATAGACGAACCATACAAAACCGTGTGTAAAAACGACATGCGTCTCTAAATCACAACCTGTGGATAGAGCCTAGAGTGAGGTACGAGGGGAAAGCAAATAGAAAACAAGCAGTACAAAGTAATATCACACCCGTGGAACATGAAACCAAAAACATCTGCGCCAAGGTTGGAATAACCAACGTGCCATTAGTCAAGTTCGTGTGTTCGCACCTTGATCAGTTCCAGGTGGTGGGACGAATAGTGCGAGCATCTGGCCCGATATGTAGTTGAGTGTAACATATCGGATGTGGCGTACTAGTATAGGGTACGTCCTATATTATACCTCTTATGCGACGACGGCGTCCTTGAGTTCATTGTAGATGGCAGTGAGGCCCTCTTCAGCCAACTTCTCAAGCTTCTCGGTGAGGGTGGAGGAGAATTCCGTAGTGTCGTTCTCCCTAGCACCTCCAATGATTTTCTTGTAGTCGTCAGAGCCACCACCGTTCCAGGCGAGGAGCTATAAGTAGTATTGTTAGTAAATTTTTCAAGCGAGATGATAACTATGGGGGGAGGGGTGCTTACGTTGGGGGTGTCAGATGGAATGTCAGAGAGGAGGTCCTTGGAGGCGATAGAGATCATGTTTTCCTTCATTTCAGCTGGAGTGATCTCAGCAACGGCAAAAGCGGAGTCGGAGGCAGGCTGGAGGGAGAGGAAGTAGGCCAAGAGACCGCAGATGTGGGGGGAAGCCATGGACGTTCCGGAGATGGTGTTGACGGCGTGCTTGCTTCCGATCCAGGTGGACTGGATGTTCAAGCCAGGAGCGAAGATATCGGTACATTTGCCGAAGTTGGAGAAGTAAGCACGCTCATCAGCGAGAGTTGAAGCACCGACGGTGATGGAGTTCTTAGAGCCAGCAGGAGAGTAGTTGCAAGCATCAGCGTTATCGTTACCGGCAGCAACGGCAAAGTGCATGCCAACAGCAACAGCCTGGTCAACAACACGGTCCAAAGTGACGGACTTGCCGCCTCCCAAGCTCATGTTAGCAACACTTCCCTTGAAGCCCTTTCGGTTGCCCTTCTTGGCCTCGGCGACCGACTTCAAGTGGCTTTCGGCGGCCCATTGGACACCCTTGACGACATCAGACATGGTACCAGAGCCACTGGTTCTCAAGACCTTGACGGCGTAGACATTGGCCTTCTTGGCAACACCGTACTTCTTTCCAGCAATAGTACCGGAGCAGTGAGTTCCGTGGCCGTTGCCATCAACGTCATCGTCACCCTGGGGAATAGTCTTTCCCCAGCTAGCACGGCCTTCAAAGTCGACGTGATCGATGTTGGTGCCGGTGTCAATGACGTAGGCATCAACACCCTCACCACCCTGGGAAGCGTAGATGTACTTGTTGAATGTGCCGAAGTTGAGCTTGTCACGGTGAGAGATACGAGCTAGACCCCAGGGAGCACCGTTCTCAGTGGCAGCCTTGAGGGTGTGGACTTCGGAGTCCCGCTCGATGTATTCAACCTGTATGATCGGTCAGTATGCTGGTGAGAAAGAGAAAAAAAGCAAAAAAGGAGCAAAAGAAGAATCTGGGAGTGGCTGGCAAGCTCTTCGAGAGCTCTTTCAGCCTTGTGGTGAAACTGACGTCAGGATGTCTGCGGACTTGCTCGATGACTTCCTCATCGAAATGGCCAGAGTAGCCGAGGAAGCCACCAGCAAAGTCGAATGTGTGCTTCAAGCCATCAAAGGCCTCATTCTTGAATGTGAACTGGTTGCGTTTCTTCATACGCTTGGACTCGACGGAGGTGTGAATGTCCTGGACCCAGTTCTGGTGAGCTAGGGCCGAGGTGGAGGTGACACCCTTCTTGAACACAACGATGTATGAATCCGGGATATCTTTGGCGTTCGTGGAGGAGAGGATGGGAGCAGCATTCTGATGGATGGAGTCAACGATCATGGGGGAGGCGTATGCCAGCACAGGCAACACCGAGAGGCTGAGGAGGCCCTTCATGGTGACGACGAGGGCGAGTCAAGGACAGGAGGTAAGGATGGGAAGCTCGAGAGATGGAAAAGCAGACAGACTAGAGATGGACGATGTGCTGGATGACACTGGCGATGGTGATGATGAGTGAAGAAGAAGAAGAGGCAGCAGAGACGAAGGGTTTAAGAAGAGACGATGATGACGGGGAGGAGGAGGTTGGAGGTTGGCGGTTGGCGGTTGGAGGCAGACGATTTGCCCTGGAGGTCCCGGAGGTCGGAGCGGATGATGTAAGATCCTCGCGCTGACTCATCGAGATCACGTCACATGCCTTTGGTGGAGTGGAGCTGTGCTTATGTAAGTAGTAAGGTTTGGCTGGGGTCACGTTCGTTTCGTTCGTACTTTCCCAGTTTGATCACCAAGAAAAGAGAAGAAGCGACGCCGCAAGGGAGAAGCTCGTGACGAGGCGCTTTCTAATCCATTTACAGGGGGTCACTGGTTGCTACCTAGCTACAGAGATAAGGGACAGAGACAGGGACAGCCAGAAGGGAGGAAAGCTTCGAGTTGTCATATCCGGGGACAGCTCCAGCAGCTCCAGCTTCGCTCGCTGACTCGTTAACTAGTTAGTTAGCTCGTTAGCTCCGCAGGGATCGTCGGGGGGGATAGCTTCAGCCTGCCTGAATCTCTACTTAGACCCGTACGGAGTACTCCGTATCGACCGTGGCCTTTGGCTCTTCTCAGACTTCACGTCAACACCGACTATCGATTAAGGCGTCTATCCGGCTTCTATCTCGTCTTATCGCCGAATTGCGGTCGAGGCTTCTCATTACTCAGTTAAGTTAGCCTAGCTAGTAACTTAAACCTCTCACGTGAGACAATAAATTCGCCGAGATATATTGTATTAGCACCATGCTTTGCTTAACTACTACCTTTATTCATAGCTATTCCACTACTATATTTAAAATGGCACATAAATATGTCGAGGTAGGCTGTGTTAGATGCTAGTTAAACACAGCCTACAAGCACGCCACGTCTAAGTAACTATAGAGAACGGTAGTCTCGGAATCTCCAAGGCTCCTTTTGCCTTCGGTAGAGAAATATATTATATATCCCAACGAGTTTCGGCCAAGAACATGTTCTGTCATCGGAACCGCCAGTCCAGATTCCAGAACATCATTTGGAATTGGCGGGCCTGGGAAATCCGACAGTTCAGGGTCGTCTCGCTCCTGTATTTCCTTGCAGCGCCTAGTTGCTGAAATGCCACCCTCTGAGGAATCTGCTTACCCAAATGCCACGGTATCCATCTACCTAACTACACAGAGTAAAGTATTCTTCTTAGGGTAAACTTCTCTGTTTTATCCATGTATTCCTAAGCTACACCTTATCTTATTCTAGTTACTTACTTCTTATGTCTATCTCCTTTAGCTTTCCTTTCTTACTCTTTCTTATAATTCTTATACCTTTAACCCCCTAGCCCTTACCCTACCCTCTTTCTTGTAGAGCTGCATAAACCCCTCTTCCCAACTGGTATTTCGAAACTACTTCGCATCAAATCCCTCAACGTCTTTATGTGTGCACGTTCTTATCTCCTCAAAGAGCCTCTCTTCCACCAGGCTGTGAATTTGCTCGTTACCGCCTTGGGGGGATGACATCGATCTCCAGGGTGTGCCCTCTGATGTGCGAGAAACTGTTGCAGGAGGGGTGGTGAGTTGGGAGAGAGTCTTAATAAGTTGAAAAACTGCTTTCCAGATATCGACGGCCGGAGCCTTTTGAAGCACTAGGCGTACTATGTCTCGATAGAGGCTGTAGTTCAAGCTTCCCTTCTCTTTTTGGAGGTCTGCCAGGTCCAAACCCACTTTTAAATCGTATATCTGTGATGAAAGATTCAATGCAACATTAGTTCCCAGTAATGTATAGACAAGTTTTGTTATTGCACTTCGATAGAGACGGTCGAGTCTATCAAAGACACTATCGGAGGACCTCAGCGGTGAGTCGAGGACTTTATCTGCCTCTTGAAGCAGTCACCTAGCCTGTCCAGCGAGCCATTTGAAGGATATCACTTGATAATGCCGCGCTCATCCTGTGAAAGATCCATCATTCTCCCAGAGTAAGCATACTTGTAAAGGCAGCAACAAGGGGCTCAAACGACTTTGGTAAGGCCAGGCCCGGGCCCTGTCACGTGACGCGTTTCGCCTCGCGGGAGAGTCGAGGAAAGATACCTTGAACCAGCTTCGAGGGCGAATTCACCTTCATTTGATGGACTGCAGAGGACTCTGCTGGAGAGATGCCATCTTGTCCGTCCATTGAGAGTTTACACGTTTCAGTCACTGTTAACGGCAGAGAGAGACAGTTCGTGACCGAAGTTTCTCGCTGATAAACTACCACTAGAGTCGTCCGTCTACCTGTCACGACCAAGTATGGCTGGCTGCATCACGCGATGAGATTGATAGCTGGTGACTGCAGACCTTATACACTGCACATTCGCCCAAGATGAGCGGCGCGCAACCTCGCTCGAGAGTGTCGTCATCCACCATCTCGGTAGAGAGACTGACCCCAAAACTCCAGCCCGCAATTGACGGGTTAGCTAGCTGCTGCCATAACCCCTCAGGGTCGATTGAAGAAGCATCCGGAGCCACCGAACATCTCCTTCTCATACACCATACGCTTATCGACGACCACCAACCTCAAGAGGCAAAGAGCCTGTTTCGTCAGCTCAGAGGGTTCGAAAACGTCTTAGGACTCCTAGAACGTTTGGCAGATCTATACAAACCGGACACGATAGGGGATGCAGACGGGAAGTTACTCCTGTCAATTGTTAAAGATTCCCTATGCATTGTTGCGGAAAGCTTGAAAGATGATCCGGGAAACAAACGATATTTCGGCAAACGAGATAATGTGGCTGGAATCATCGCGTATGAACGCATACTCTCAGGCCTGGCTGTCAAGCTGAATAACACTCAGGATGTTGAACTCCTTTATGGCGGCCTGTTGGCAGCTGGTCTGGGAAATGAGACCATGTCACAATTCTTCTCAACTGTCAGGAAGAAGGCAGAGGATGCTGAGTCAAACACCTTGCTTTCGCTCTCCGAGCTGGTTAACCGCAGTCTGGGAACTGGGGAGGTAGTAGAAAACCCAGAATTTTTCGGGCCGTTATTGCGATTATGGCTGGCACAAACTGCTGAACAAGAGACCTATCCAGTTCTTCGACTCTCGGTTCCACTATGTCTTACTCGTCTTGCTTCATTGTCCCAACGGAATTGTCTAGCTCTCCATTCCACAGGCATTCTCTCTCCGCTCTTAACCCTTGTAACAGTACCTGAAAGATCAAAGGAAGAGTTAGAAGCGTACCTGAAACTGACCACAATTTTATGCCAGCATGGCGTTAACTCCCTGCAGGATGCTATACAACTCTACCAAAAGGCCCAAAAGGCACCCCAGGTTTCCAGGTTCCTATTAGATGCATTGAAGTCTTCAAAAAGCCCTCCTTGTGTGCACTTTGACCTTTCATCCCATGGATATAGCTCGATCGAATTGCCAACTTTGGGAAGACCATTTCCCTCTATTACCTCTAGTGGTTATACTCTAACCATCTGGGCACGAGTTGACAAATTTGAACCAGACACCCATACTACCCTGTTTGGTGCCTATGATGCTACACAGACATGCTTCCTTTTAGTCTATCTTGAGAAGGATACTCATAACCTTATTTTGCAAACCTCAATTAAGGGTGTGAGACCCAGTGTTCGTTTCAAGGCCACAAAATTCCTGCCTGGTCAATGGTACCATATTTGCATTGTGCATAAACGGCCCAAAACGCTGTCTTTATCCCGTGCGCTTCTTTTCGTAAATGGTGAATTTGCAGAACAGCTCAAAGCAGATTACCCGGTTGTACCAAGACTTCGGGTGAACCAGAAGAATCCTCAGATTCAAGCATTTTTAGGAACTCCTCGGGATCTTGCTGTTAGAGTTGGGAAAGGCGTATCTTCCTCGAAATGGTCACTTGCCTCTGCTATTCTATTTGATGAAGCTTTCAATGATGACCTTATAGCTGTGCTTTGCCATCTTGGGCCTAGATATTATGGGAACTTCCAGGATTGTCTAGGCTCCTTCCAGACGTACAGGGCGTCTGCTAGCTTGAATTTACGCAATGAGAGCCTCCATGCTGGCAAGGAGGACCAGTCAGACATTGTTTCCGTCATTAGACAGAAAGGCAGCATTTTGATTCCCGAAAGCTCTGTCCTGCTCAATATATCACCCACATCGGTTATGGATGATGATGATACCAATAACATTGATGAATCACAATTGGTGAAATCACTCTCAAAAACTGCTGGCAAGAATTTAACTCAACTCACCAAAGTCAAGGGCAATTCCATTGTCATCAATGGAGCCGTTCCCGCAATTAATGATGCCCTAACACAACCTCACGGAGTTGCAATACTTACGGGAGACCCGGTGGTTATTGTCCCACAATCTCTCGATGATGTGAGTTGGCGAATTGGTGGGTGTGCAGGCGTCCATCTCAGTTTGGTTGAGGCGGCAACAACCCGCGAATCGCTTCATCTTGCTCTAGAACTGCTCTTTGAAGCTGTACAGGACAACTGGAGGAATAGCGAAGCCATGGAAAAGGAGAATGGATACGGTATACTCGCCATGCTCCTGCGGGAAAAACTTGGGTTTCCATCACCTGTGCAGAGTTCTCCTTTAAAAACAAGTCCAGTGTGCAGCACTACACAAGAACGCAACGAGGCATCTATGGAACTTCTACTACCAATCCTCAGATTTGTAGGGTATGATTTTGAGAACCCGAAAAAGTCTTTAATCATAAATCCATTGGCATACCGGATCCTATTAATAGACCTGGATATATGGAGGCAAGCTGATTTGCCATTGCTGGAAATATACTATTCCCAGTTCCGAACTTTTTGTGTGGAGAGCCATTACCACAGGTTCAATTCAAAGCGGCTGTCCAGAATGCGTATGTTTTCACCATTTTTCACCACCATTAGGATTTCTGCTTTTTGCAAGACATGCTAACTTTGTATGAATAGGTGTGATTAAAAGACTTATAGAAGCCCTGAAAGCGGAAATTTTCACAGCAGCAACTTTGAAGCTATTCGTGGCAGCATTCAAGAGCTTAGTGGGTGCTTGTATGACTGCGGAAGTTCTTCGTTCTGTATCGCTGTTCATTACATTTTCCATACACTCAGCAAAGCAGCGAGTGAACAAAACCAACAAAAATAGAAATACCCGTTTTGACATACGGTCCCGACGAACAGGAAATTTATACTCTGATCACGTCCCAGGCTACGTTTCAAAGGAACAAATTGGGGTGGAAATTTTGCGGGTGTTTACCGAAGTCTTTTGTAACAGCGAAGATACGGCCAGCATCCAAAAATTTGCCAGGACAGTCACTAATAAGGTATACTTCAACTTCACAACTCTCGCAGGAATTTACAACTTACATGTCGTTTATAGTGGCTATTATACCTCCTATCAGAAGACAACCCAGATGTAGTGATATTAGTCACGATGATTTTATCTCGGCTGTTTATTGTTCATGGCACTGCTTACACCAAAAAATTTGCAGAGAAGGCGGGTGGGTTCGTGGTGATGCGGCACCGACTCAAGAGATGGTGGAACTTAGCACCATTGTGGCCATTATGTTTCTCCATCCTCTTTGGTCTGGATCCAGGCTCGATTAACTTGGATAAAACTTCCGGTACCTCAGATCTTCAGCGACTCTTGTCTTCCCCCGAGGCCCTCAAAGTGTCGTTTCCAGAGGTTCTGCCTGTGATTACAGGAATGCTCCAGCTTGGCTTGAAAGCATCTGTGATGCCTAGGAGTGGTTCTCCGTCCAGCCATGCAGAGGATGACGATGGCGTGTATGTGGTTCGTCCTAGGGCGGATTCAGGGAGCAGTTCATTGCGATCAGGTTAGTGTTCCTGTCGTCCAATTAACCATTCTTAATAGCCAACTCAACGTTGGAATTATTTTCTTTTCTTTTCTTTTCTTTTATTCTTTCTTTCTCCTTGGAGAAACTAACTATTCGACACAGAAGTTAGCACCCCGGGGCCTATATCATCGGACCACGACATTTTAAAATCCGTTGTGGATTTCCTGGCTCGTATACATGAAAAGTCTCAAAACTTTCGTGATTTTACAGTGACATCCAATTATGTCGAAGAACTCCTGCGAGCTTTATACCCCGTAGTAGTTGGCTCTGATATAGTCAATGCGGGTTTTGAGCTAGAGTCCAATTCAGAAGGACTACGATTTGGTGGGGATTCGGTTACAATTCAACCACTCCAGGGGGCTAGACCGATTGTACGCACTAGTACAGTTGAGGGGACAGATGCTCAAGAAAACGACAATGAGCTTCACCGATCGTCATCATTTATCCTGGTATCATCAAATAAATCAAAATATTCCCCTTCTCCCGCCCGATTGCAGCAAATTGTGACGCCTGTACCTGATGCAGCAAGCCCCCGTCCAAGCAATCCTGTGGCCAACGATATCCTTGATATCCTTTTAGCTGTTTACACAGATCAGCTGTTCGGGCGCAAAGAGTTTCCAGGATTGCAGTTGTTTGCTAGGATACCTCCCGGGTTTGTGGAGCATCAGATATATTTCGAGTCCTGGATTCTTAAAAATCTCCTTACACATTTAAAGAAAAAAAGATATCGAAGGACAAGAAAGTGCTTGTTGAACCCCGCGTTTTGAACAACCTGTCACGACTACTCTCATACGTGGCTGAAGCCGTGTATGGAGGATGGTTTATTGATGGAGCAATGGCTACGTTGAACTTTATCGGCCCTGTTCTGGAATACTTACAAGAGCCAGATATTGCTTCTTTGAAAAGCGTCCGGCTTTGCAGCCAAACGATTGCTGGCATCCGTTCGACGGTATTTCGGACTGTACTCCTACGGCTTTCTGCAGCTGAAGGAGAAAACGCATACACCTTCCTACAACAGCTCACATACTGGCAAACAGTCCTTTTGTCTCATGAAGAGTCTCCGAACGAGCAACTTCAACTAATATATTATTTATTATACTCTAAAATAGTGACGGAGAAAGAAAATGTTCGCGTGGCAGCGGCGGGGTTGTGGAGAATTACCCTCGTTCAAAAACCGTCAGAAACCTCTGCAATTCTTGGTCAGGCCACTCCATCGCTCCATAGGCGGCTTTCATTAGGCTTCCAAAAACTCGTCGGAATGGACGATGATAGCTTTCTTCACTGGATTGATGATCAACGCGACGACCTTGATTGCTTTTCCTTTGGTGCTCTGTGTAAAGGCTGGGAAAGCTTTGTTCGTGATGAGAACACCAAAACTCAAGAAACGGCGCGGATAAGAGCATCTAAAAGGAAGGAAAAGTTAAAGCAGTGGACCCAGATTGAGTCTATAAACGAAGAGATCCTGCGTAAACATGGTATTACGTTCGGGCATTGGACAGCCAATATATCCGTGTCGGAAGGTTTAAAGCACCAGCGAGCAGTCCAAGACCAACAGGATGATTTCAACTTCATGGCTTCTGCTTTTTCCCGGATGTACACGAATTTGAGACGTGAGAATGGCTTCCTCGCAACTCAATCAAAGCATAACTGGCGCCTGGACCAGACAGAGGGGCGCAGCAGAATGCGTTTACGTGTAACACCAGACGATTCAACTGCCAAACGGGATTATCAGCCAAAAAGAAAAGTCACTAATGATACTCCTGAAATCAAATTGGATATTCGCACACGCCCTGCGCCCGATAGTGATATGATTAATCTGTCACCTCCCACGATTGTACCCGACTCCGTTGACACGGAATCTCTTGATAACGAAACTGAAGATAAATCCGCGACTGAGGATAGCTTTGAGTTGATCGACGAACCAACAGGCAACGATCCTTATGAAGATAAGAATCGGAAAGTGATGAAAAATCTCCAACGAGGCGATCAAGTACAATACGTTTGCAACATCTCCCGCATTATTGGGCTTGAAGCTTGCGAGGGCCTGTTGATATTGGGAAAAATCAGCCTTTATATAATGGATAATTTTTTCCAGCGCTCTGACTGTGAGATCGTCCATGTGTCGCAAGCGCATCCTGATGAAAGAGATCCTTATGTTCGCGTCATTTCTGGCAGAGAATCTGATGATCGGAAACACAATAACGGCGCCCATAGATCTAGAAGCTGGATTTGGGCGGACGTTGTTAGTGTGTCGAAGCGCCAATTTCTCTTCCGCGATGTTGCCTTGGAAATATTCTTCTCTGATGGGCGGAGCTACCTGTTTACCCTTATCTCTGCCAAGCTACGCAACGAGCTCTATAACGAGCTTATATCCCGTGCACCCCAAATACATAGCAGTACTAGCTCAACAGAAGACTCATGGCGCTTTGAGACTTTACGCAGTGAAGGAAATAACTCACAGTTCTTTGGATCAAAACTTGTGAACGTCTTCAGCCAGATGCCTTCCCACCCGGCAACACGGAAGTGGCTGAAGGGTGAGATGTCAAACTTTCATTATCTGATGCTGGTTAATACGCTCGCAGGTCGAACCTTCAATGATTTGACTCAATACCCGGTATTTCCGTGGATTCTTGCTGATTATACCAGTGAAGAGCTCGATCTTACAAACCCAAGAACCTTCCGTGACCTTTCGAAACCAATGGGATGTCAAACGATAACACGCGAAGCAGATTTTAGGAGCAGATACCAATCTTTTGCAGAAATGGGAGACGAAAATGCTCCACCCTTTCACTATGGGACACACTACTCTTCTGCCATGATCGTGTGTTCATACCTGATACGTCTCCAACCATTTGTCAAATCTTATCTCCTCCTGCAGGGCGGAACGTTTGATCATGCCGACCGCCTGTTTTTCTCAATCCCTGATGCGTGGAACTCTGCATCACGACTTAATATGACCGATGTTCGAGAGTTGATCCCGGAGTTTTTCTACTTGCCAGAGTTCCTCTCAAACTCCAACAACTATGACTTTGGGATACGGCAGAGCACAGGCCAATCGATTGATTCTGTGGAGCTTCCTCCGTGGGCAAAAGGAGACCCAAAGATCTTTATAGCCAAACACCGCGAGGCGCTTGAAAGCCCGTTTGTTACCCGCAATCTACATCAGTGGATTGACTTGATCTTTGGTGCCAAACAACGAGGTGAAGCGGCTCTGGAAGCCGTCAACGTTTTCCACCATTTGTCTTATCGGGGCGCCAAAGATCTTGATAGCATTGAAGATCCCATGGAGAGACTAGCAACCATAGGAATCATCCATAATTTCGGCCAAACCCCTCATCAGGTATTTCACAAACATCATCCAGGACGGGAAGAAATCCAAAACAAGCCCATTCGGCTGGACTCTTCCGCAGATTCATTAACCCGTTTACCATTTACCCTGCTAGGTAAGGCTATGTCTCACATGTCTTCCTCGATCTTCTTTTAACATGGCTTCCGCTTCTAGATATTCAAGAACGAGTGGCTTCCCTGTCCTTCTCAGTGAAACAAGACCGCCTTCTTTGTGCAGCAGCATTTCGACTCAACATCCCCCCAACCTATGATAAGTATATGGAGTGGGGGTTCTCTGATGGAAGCGTCCGTTTTTATGCGGCCGAGTCAAGAAAGGTACAGTACAATCTCCTCTAAGTTTAGATTGAATATTAATGCTAAACTTCCCTTCTTGACAGTTAATTGGCCATTTCGAGCATGTTCATATCGGCCAACTCTCTTGTGCTATTTTTGCTGATTCCCAGACCTTGATTACTGCTGGCACTGATTGCACCATAGCTGTTTGGTCATTCACATCAACATCTCGATCTGTTGACCTCCTGCCAAAAGCTTCTCTCTTTGGCCATCGGTCACCAGTCACCGTCCTTGCTGTTTCAAGGTCATTTAGCACGATTTTATCTGCTTCTAAAGATGGTCAAGTCATGCTGTGGGATCTAAACAGGCTCGAGTTTTTGAGAGAGTTGTCAACTGGCCCGCCAGTTAGCGTAAGATTCTACTTCTGACCCCATGGTGACTACCCTTTGACTAACTCTCCCTTAGTGCGCCCGGATCAATGACGTAACTGGAAATATTGCCGTTTGTCGTAGTAATATGGTTTATCTCTATACGTTAAACGGCACCCTTCTTCTCGAAAGACCCGTCTGCGAACAGTCAGATGATAACGTCCTCTCCTGTGCTTTCTATGAAGGGGTTGGCAATGAGTGGTTAGAGCGTGAATTATTTTTCACTGGCCATCGGAAAGGACTGGTGAACGTAAGTGACTGATTCGGCGCACACTTTCCTCCATGTTTTGCTGATTCTAGCTACTAATTGTGGATAATATAGATATGGAGCAAGTGCATCAGAAATGGGGTGTTTGAGCTGGATCTCATCCGCCAGCTACATCACGTAAACACTTCGCGTGGGGATGGAGCAGCCGCTCTTGCAGGAATTACATGTGTTTTTCCCCTCTCACATGTTGTATATACGGGTGACGAGTCGGGGCAAGTTTATGAGTGGAATTGTGTGCAGCGCCATTAGACTTTTGGGCGCATGGAGCTGCTGGTTGGCACTTTTTTGTTTACATTATAGACGATTACGATTATGATAGGTTTTGATATTGCTCACAGCCATTTGATATCCAGCTCAACTTGTGCAAAATTTTATAGGAGGTCTATTGTTAAATTTCCAGGCGGATAACTACCTAAAGCTGGCCAGAACCTACTATGAAACCTCTTCTGTATACCACTCGGTTATAAACCAACACAGAGGTAATAATCTACGCATATTTACTACAGTCTGCATTCACATTCTTATTCGTAGATCGAAGCTGTTACAACTTTAGCCAATGTCTAACAATTAACTATTCCTTGCTTTAATGAGATAAAAGTGCTCAGTACCGTTATTGAATTTGACAAATTAAGGTATCCCAGCACCGAAAATCATTGAATGTAGCCAGACACTAGCTCATAGCTTGGGTATGGTCTGTGAACACCAATCTCATATCTCAATACGACCTCGATGCAGTGAGCCAGGGGAGTGGGTCTCGGCTGGCAATGCCAAGACGACGGCGCGGTCCTTAACCTTGTCCCGAACTCTCGACGATATTTGGATTTCATTCACTCGGACATTTTTGAGGCTTTAATTTTCCCTTTACTGCGGATATCAGCCCCTCTCTCAGTATTTCTAAAAAGGTACCTGATTCGCATTAGTACCGGAAGAACCGGAAGGGATTAGGTTGAATTTTCGAGCTGTAAGGCCAGACTCTCCACATCGTCCAGGGTAACCTCACTACTACCCAAACTCATCATGCATTCTATGGTGGTGACACTGGCGCATTAATTCAAAGACTGACGTCTATAGGCTTTAACGGTAGATCTCCAGTGTCGAACTTCTTGTAGGGTCAAGTAACATGTCTAGAAGAAGAGACGATGTATCGTTGCAGGTACCAGGAAATCCCCCTCCCTCCATTCCCCCCTTTTTGGCATTCGCTTTACCCGTTCGTTATCAACTCAGGCCTTAAGTGTGAATAGATCGATCTATTAGAGAAGTATTTGGGTGTGGAAGTGGTGGATATGACGGAACGCTGTGTTGATGACTAGCTTTACTATCCGGCTTTCCGAGGGCAAGGTGCTGACATACGGGAGAATACCTCTCGATGGATCGTATCTCAACACAAATTCTCAGCACCGCCGGATATAGTATCTAAATAAAAAGTCATTTGGTGGTGTTACTTTGGATGACTTTATCAGATGGAGAATTCCAAAGCCGAAGTAGTGGAATTTAGGTAGACAAGTTCGCGCATACAATAAAAACGGCAACCAGAACGGCCGATAAGTGTCCAATTGTAGCAGGAAGGAACTATGAACCAAATTATGGGTCATGAGGTTACGGCTTCAAGGTTCATCAGTGTACCGGTCTGCGTTCGTGTTATGGCCTTTAGGAAAAAATATGGAGGAGTAGATGGTAACCCGACATCACCTCTGAGTGATATTGTTACTCTACGCCATTGCTAACCAGCTCTTGTGAGAGCCCTGACCCGTTGACCAGACCAACGTGGAATCTCCATTAGTATTGGATTGTCTAGAGATTGTCAAGGACACTTAGGCCGATATTGATTCACCTTGAGAAATAGGCAATGCTATTAGGACTCAGTCAGAGAATAAGAGGAACATTGAATCTGCAGATTTAGGTAGCCAGAATAGCACAGGGAAATCTCGGAATACCAGCTTTTTCGATGGATGCCAGAATATGACTGATATTAGACTAGCGACGCAACCGAACAGTCTGGAGAGTTGGTAGACATGTAAAGGGATGCCAGGAAACAAAGAGTTGAGTAGGGAGTGTATACGACATAGAAACCGGAGTCAACCGCTTGCTTGTATTAACTAGCTCCAAACCTCCCCGGGGCTGCTCCTGGGTATACTAGTCGATACTTGTTCTGGTTCGAGCTCGCTTCCCCATATTGTTGGTCTGGTCCTAGAAAGTCTCCTTGCACATACACTGTGATGCAGCTAGCTAGGAGATCAAATGTTAATGTTTCCAAATAGCGGTTGACTGCAGAACTAAAACCAGCGAATCAAACCTCCGGTTTCTTACTTCACCGCTTGCATATAGTTAGACAGTTTAAGGTTTGAGTCTTCCAACTGTGTTTCCACGAACGTGGCTCCCTGTTTGATTAGCGGAATACTCGGCGATGGGATATCTCGAGGTCATTTGACCGTCATGGAGGCAGTATGCGGCTCCTCACGGAGTCACAGACGGAGAGATGAGCCAGCTCGGCCAGGGGAGAAGAAGGCAGCACAGAAGAGCTCAACGACCTCTGTTCCATTATAGACTTGATAGAAAGTCGCCCTTCAGCCTTTAGCCACAACGCTAGTTAACTAGTTAACCAAAGCTGCCATCAAACTCTCGCTTTCCAGTGGTTGATGTGCAGGCAGGCTTTTTATATCCCAAAAAAATAAGCGCGGCGGAAGCTCAACCGAGACGCTTTCCGCGGGGTTACGCCCGAGGGGGAGCCCAGGGAGCCCAGCCCCACCACAGGGAGAGAAAGAAAAAGGAAGAGACGGCGAGCTGCTTAGTGAGCCAACCAAACCAGCCAAAGAGAGCTTGCCACCTCCGTCCAACGTTAGGTTTATATGAACCACGGCGCCCGCTTCAGGAGTTCACCTTCATCTATCTTCCATCTCACCTGGACACAGAACGATTCTTCGTCTCCATCTTCACAGTAACAGCCGGACTGACCTGCTAAATCGACCCCGAAGCCTCCCGCGACTACACTGAACAGACAAGTTGGCATTTCTATACGTTGCACCAAGATGTCTACCTCTCTCGATCAATTGAAGGCCTCTGGCACGGTAAGTTTGGGTGCCTTTCGTGCAATTCCTGCAATTTGCCTCCGTTGAAACTCCTGCTGATGATAGAGTAGACTGTCGTTTGCGACTCCGGTAAGACTCGAGCGGTTGAGATGATGAGTGATGAGCAATGAGGGGCCCGATGAGGGGCACTCATCCAGGATTTCAGAGAACATATGGATTAACGTGAAGCTGTTGGGACTGATATAGGTGACTTTGCAAGTGAGTGATGCCCCTCGAAGCCGTATAGCTTGAAGCGGCACAGGTCAAGCTGTCGACATTGATTCCGTGATATCCGTGGCTAACATAAGTGTCCAAACTTGTAGCCATCGGCAAATACAAGCCTCAGGATGCTACCACCAACCCTTCCCTTATCCTTGCTGCTTCCAAGAAGCCAGAGTACGCCAAGTTGATCGATGCTGCTATTTCCTATGGAAAGCAGAATGTACGTTTGATGCCGGGCCACCTATCCGTGAACGATGGAATGAAGCACCACAGCTAACAGCTATGGCAGGGCTCCAACATTGATGAACAAGTCGACGCTGCCTTGGACAGACTACTCGTTGAGTTCGGAAAGGAGATCCTCGCTATCATTCCAGGAAAGGTCTCCACCGAGGTTGATGCCCACTACTCCTTCGACACCCAGGCTTCCGTCAAGAAGGCCCTCCGTATCATCGAGGTATGTTCAAACTCCCTAAACTGAACCGATCAATTGAGGGGTAAGTACTCACTAGATGACAGCTCTACAAGTCCGTCGGCATCGAGAAGGACAGAATCTTGATCAAGGTCGCCTCTACCTGGGAAGGTATCCAGGCCGCCCACATCTTGCGGTCCCAGCACGGCGTCAACTGCAACTTGACCCTCATGTTCTCTCTGGTTCAGGCCATCGCTGCCGCTGAGGCCGGTGCTTACCTGATCTCTCCCTTCGTCGGCCGAATCCTCGACTGGTACAAGGCTGCCATGAAGCGAGAGTACACCGCCGAGGAGGACCCAGGTGTCAAGAGCGTGCAGAACATCTTCAACTACTACAAGAAGCACGGCTACAAGACCATTGTCATGGGTGCCTCGTTCCGAAACACTGGTGAAATCACCGAGCTTGCTGGATGCGACTACCTGACCATCTCCGTATGTTTCCCTTCGTCCAGTCAGAGTCGAAACCCAGGTTCAAAAATACTAACATGAAACTTTTTTTTTCCTTCATTAGCCCAACCTCCTTGAGGAGCTCTACAACTCCAACGCCGCTGTGCCGAAGAAGCTCGACCCCGCCGGTGCCGCTAACCTTGACATCCCCAAGCGAAGCTACCTGAATGACGAGGCTCTCTTCCGCTTCGACTTCAACGAGGAGCAGATGGCCGTCGAGAAGCTTCGAGAAGGTATCTCCAAGTTTGCTGCTGATGCCGTCACCCTCAAGGGCATCATCAAGGAGAAGATCCAGGCCTCCGCATAAGCGAAAAAGCTCGAGCCGCTACTTACTTAGGTACCCCTTAGTTAAATTGAACATCTTCTTTGCCCCTTTCTTTTCTCTTTTCCGCCCTTCGGTCGTACGCAGAGGCGGCAGATTGACATGCGACTGCAGCGATTTATATTACGAAAATGCTTTCCCTAAAATCCAAATATATGTATCTAACCGAGTATGAAAACCCCCCTTATAGAAATGTGAACAGTTTGCAGTAGAAATCCGCATGAACCAATCAGCGGCTTTCCCTACAAGAGAAAACTTTGAATCACGTGTCAAACAAAACCACGTGATACATTTGTGTTACTTAATGAATTAGTCATCATGAGGGGCAAGCCTATTACGTCATTCGGAGAAAGCTGGAAGAACGAAAAGTCGAAGCTGAAGAAGTAGTAGAAGAGAGAGAGAGAGAAAGATGATCGATTGATGCAAGAATGAAAGAATAAACAGGCTGGTAGATAAGAGTCGTAGGCAATTGCAGTAGCAGTTTCGCCGTCATGTAGTCGCGGGCGTCAAAAAAAGAGTCCTCGAGAGCAGCGGCATCACGCCGGCCGCCGGGAGCGACCGAGCAGGACGCAAGAGATAACAAGGGCGAGGCCGGATGTTTACATGTCCAGCACCCCCACCATCGGCCGGATTCTGCTTACGAGGGGGAACAAACAGGGCCCTTTTCCAGCCTTTTCCCTCAATCCTCCGTCCCTCCATCTTCTCGTCCTCGCTCTCGTCCTGTCCATCGACTCATCAACCGTGCAAAATATCGCCATTTAAAGCATCCAGAAGGGAAGAAGACCTTAAAACAAACACCTCCACAATGGTCAAAGCAGGTGAGCTAAGCAGCGTCGCATCTCCCGCCTCTTCCTCCATCCCTGTCGCCCTGGTGAGAGAATTTGAGCAGGACTGGCTGCCCGTCGCTGGCTGGCTGGCTCTCTCTCCCTCTCTCGCGCGCACGCCAGCGTCTGCCGCCTGTCGACTCTTGTCTCTCAAGGTAGACCCGGGGTGGAGGGAGACAGAGACTCGAAGACTATAAATACCTTTAGGTTCCTGCTGAGCTGACGCCTTCTTGCGCTGTTGTTATTTGCCGAGCAGTTGCCGTCGTCCGTGGTGACTCCAACGTCAAGGGCACCGTCACCTTCGAGCAGGAGTCGGAGGCCGAGCCCACCACCATCTCATGGAACATCACCGGCCATGATCCCAACGCCCAGCGTGGCTTCCACATCCACCAGTTTGGTGACAACACCAACGGCTGCACATCGGCCGGCCCTCACTGTAAGTTGTGATGTGTGTATTTTTTTTTTTTTTTTTTTTTTTTTTTTGTATAAAGTATTGGTGATGTGCGGCTGCTAATATATGGAGTCTAGTCAACCCCTTCGGCAAGACCCACGGTGCTCCCACCGATGAGGTCCGCCACGTTGGTGACTTGGGTAACATCACCACCGATGCTCAGGGCAACGCGGTCGGGTCCGTTCAAGACAAGCATATCAAGCTGATCGGTGAACACAGCGTTGTTGGCGTATGTCATCTTCCTTTCCGTGGTTCTATATGCGGCGGGCTGTCACAGCTAACATGGCGTCTAGCGTACCATTGTCTGCCATGCAGGCACTGACGATCTTGGCAAAGGCGGAAACGAGGAGTCCTTGAAGACTGGCAACGCTGGTCCCCGTCCTGCCTGCGGTATGTTCCGATACTTCATAGGCTTAGCGTAGCCAAAACACCACTAACTGGTCTATATAGGTGTCATTGGTATCTCTGCTTAAGAGACCACACCCATGAACGCTTGCTCCGTGCGTCTACCGGATCTAGAATCGGGAGGACGTGGCGAATAAATAGGCATAGTATGAGACAAAAAAAGAAAGAAAATGTGAAGTTAATACTATATAATTAATGAAGTTGATATGACAGCCACACGCCTTCTAGCACACTACTACATATAAAGCGTAGAGTACAAACCATGAAGCGTTAATCATCCATAGGCGCATAAATTTTGTGCCAGAGTTATATGTCTTGCAAGCTATCCGGATCTACGATGGCGCTCTTGAACCCCCATCATCGTCTCGCGGCCGAATGGCTAGTATGATTCTGATGTCTCCAGGCGAGAAAGTCGCTGGACGTCGTGAATTTCCCGATCTGGAATTCTGCACACTCCTCATCAGGAAAATCATGTGCGGGCAGACAACTTTAACTTATCTTTTCCAACGGCAGCAACAACGCCAATTCCAACGTCGCTTCATCAACCTCAGGCTCACCATCAGCTTCTCCGTCAATCATCACGTTTGTCAGCTTGCTGTCAGCTTCATTTCAGCTTTAATTTAGCTCGCTGCGGTACCTGTGCCTGACTGACGGACGGCCCATAGCTTAAGTCCGTTCCTCGTCCGATTCGAGTTGCGAGTTAGTTATACGCCTCTTGAATAGTCCGAAGTAGGATCGACGCCATGCACCGATGCACCGCATATCATATCAGATAGCTCACAATGACTCGCCGTTTCCCCCAGACTCTCTTTTCCCTTCAGCCAGCCGAGGGAGAGTACCTGGTTGATATGCGTTTTTGTCAAAGCGTGGCGACTTTGTTTCGAGAGACGAGAAGGATTCTCAGCTCAACACCATAACGGAACATTCGGCACGGATGTTCTGCAGCCACCCTAGCATGGAAGACGTTGTACTTCGTACATACGTGCAGAGCGAGGTATATTATTTTTTATTTTTTATTTTTTTGCTTTCACCAGAGTTGAAATACGAACCTGTCCGTACAGATACGCTGCTCTGGAACGGAGAAGTTACGGGGTTTAGCATCTTAGCAAGCGTCACATGGGCCATCAGCCATAACAGACTAACTTTGAACAAGGGTATCGAAATGGCAATCAGCTCGCCTATGAAGGAGGAACAAAGCCCAATCGAATCCTTCACTGCATATCAAATCTAACCAGCCTCAACGCGCCACAACAACGGGGGCGGAAGCATGATTAAAACTTTATGGCATAAATTCCGCTTCACAAAATATGAACCTCGGGGTTCTCTTGCTTCCGAGGCCGCGCTTTATCCCTTGATTTGCCATCAACTGTCGATTGGAAAGCGTTACCACGGAGAAGGCGGTCTTTGCTCAAGTCCCACACCAATGTCCGCATTCGCACGCGGTTTGAACATCTTTTTTTTTTCACCTTTCTTTTTCTTTTCTTCTCTCCTGGCCCTGCCCCCTCTCGGGCGGTCTCTTGGGACCCAGTTTGGGTTTCGAGCAGCAAGGCCGGCCAAGGACCAAGAATCGGCTCCCAAGATTGGTCTGGACATGAATCATGAGCTGCAGAGTTTCTACTACTGGCAAATACTGCAACTCAAGGCCGGTTTCCGCATTTGCTTTTTGGTGCGAGAGCTTGATTGCTGGAATAATAGGTTGAAGTCTCCGCTGTCCATGCTGTCCCAGAATCGTGGGAGCCGGGACTGTCTTTTTATTCCTTTGGAGCTTTTTCTCTTGTCATACCTTGGGCTGATAAACTATTATTGAAGGAGTAAGGTAACCGGAACCACACACAAA